>NC_044908.1:47739426-48039426 GCF_001633185.2 Quercus lobata | reverse complement strand
CACTTTCTATATGTGTTCTTCATATATAACGGCCTTTAAAATAAGCCTTATAAATGTCTAGGGTTGTGAGAAAAGAAACCCTAAACATGTCAGCTAGGGCCAAAAATCAGATCTAGAAATTTTGATTTCATAGATCCTAACAGATTCAGCTTCTATCGAGCTTCGTTTTTAAATATCAATAGATATTGTTTATGTCAAGGTATCTGTCGAGCTTTAATGAACAGTTTTTCTTTACTTGTTTCTTGATCCAATCTTCATGGCTTTAATACTTGAATTGAACTCTTGTTTCTTGAAGTACTAAACCCATCCTAGATCTACCAAATTACAAGTAAAGTACATTTTGTCAAAGGATTAGCCAATTACATAAAATATGTCCTTAACAATAAGGGCTTATATGCATTTCTCTATTGAATGAGAAGAAGAATGAAGCATGATTAAAGTAAGTGTTAATATATTAGTGTTAACTGTCATTTAGAAATTTATAGAAGTGTGGACCTACATTACTCTCTTATGGTTATGAATCTAGATTTGATTTTCATATCTTTATTGAGGGAATCATATGCTATTCTTCTAACTAATAGTCATTAGCTACCTTTTTGGCCTCCCTGTTATTCTTATAAGAATTTGAAAGATATCAGTCTTAACTAGTGTAGGCATTAGTGTTTATGCACGACAAAATATTTTTTCTCATTTTGAATTATCTAATTTTATATATATATATATATATATATATATATATAAGATTAAATAATTTTATGATGCTACTACTAACTAATGTACATCCTTGTGTTTCCACTTTATCATAATATTCGAGCGACATAGGACAAATGCTTTGATATTCACACACATTTGCACACATGTGGATAATGATGATGATGATATATCTATATGCTAGAAGGCTTAAGTGATCATGCAATTGCATGTTGGTGCACTCAAATGCTGAGGTGATGAGGTGGAAAAGGTATGTGTACTTGGGTCCTTAAATGCTCATATTCTTGTATGCTTACATACTTGTATTCACTCATGCTTAAATGCTCACATGTTTAATTAAGTGTCACTTTCATACGACTTAGTCATTAATTCTCATTAAGTATCGACCCTTTGTTTGAATCCATATGTGCACACACTTTAAGGACAATATATCTATATGCTTGGAGGCTAATGTGCTAATGTAGTTGGATGCTCATGCACTCACATACTTTGGTGATCGTGCTTAAATGCTAAGGTGATTGTACGGTAAGATGTATGTGTACATGGATGCTTAAATTCTCATATGCTTATATGTTTACATGCTTTGTTGATCACATGTTCACACGTCTACTTACTTTGATGATAACATGCTCCTATGTTCACATGCTTCGATGCTTGTATGCTCCCATGTCTACATGCTTTAACGATCACATACCCATATGCTTGTATTCCCCCACGCTCATATATTTGGATTTGGATGTTTTGATGATCATACGCTTACATGCCCTTATGCTCACATATTCTTATATGCTTGCCTGCTGACATGTCTACATGCTTCAATGATAGTATGCTCCCATGCTCACATGCCTAGATACTCACATGTTTGAATGCTCACATACCCTAATGATCACATGCTCCCATGCTCACATGCTTTGATGTTCACTTACTCCTATGCTTACATGCTTTGATGATCCCATGCTTATATGCTTTGATGATCGCATGCCCCCATGGTCACATGCATTGATATTCACATGTTTGATATCCACACACATGTACATTTGGATGATTATATGTCAATATGCTTGGAGACGAAAGTGATCGTGCAATTAGATGTTTGTGCTCTAAAATTCTTTGACGATTATGCTTGAATGATGAGGTGATTGGGCGGTAAGCGGTATGTGTACTCACGTGCTTAAATGCTTATATGCTTGTATGCTTTTATGCTCATATGCTTGTATACTTTCATGCTTAAATGCTCACAGTTCAATTAAGTGTCACTCCTTCATAAGACTTATTTATTAATTCTCATTAAACATCAACCCTTTATTTGTATTCATATGTGCACACACTAGAATGATGATATCTCTATATGCTTAGAGGTTGATGTGTGCATGCAGTTGGATACTCGTGCATTCACATGCTTTGATGGTTGTACTTAAATTCTAAGATGATGGGATAGTAAGATGTATGTGTACTTGGATACTTAAATGCTTATGTGCTTGTATGTTCACATGCTTTGTTAATCACATGCTTACATGTTTACATACTTGGATGATCACATGCTCCAATGTTCATATACTTTGATGATCGTATGCTTCCATGTGGTACATGCTTTGACAATCAGATGCACACTTGCTTATATGCCCACATGCCTCATATGTTTGGACACTTTGATGATCACATGCTTATATTTTCGTATGCTCTCATTTTCTTACATGTTTGGTTGCTCACATGTCTACATGATTCAATGATCGTATGCTTTCATGCTCACACGTTTGATTGCTTATTGTTGGGAAATTTAGACCCCGGTTGATAGAATTAACAAATTTTAAACCCAAGTTGTTAATTAGATTTATTATGAATAAACTTTGTTAAAACAAACAAACATCAATATCATGTCAATATCATGCACAACGGAAAAGTAAATAAGACAATATATGATGACCCAGGAAAACCAATGAAATAAACTAGTTTCACAGTAAAAAAACCTGGGGGGAAACCTTTCCGAAAAGCAATCCACTATAATAAAGAGAAGTTTTAGATCTAGTACAAAATTTTTGTTCCTAGACTCTACAATCCTGGTAGATGAACTTATAGCAGAAACCTTTTATCACTTCAGAACATTTGAACTCTTCAATATATTTGCATGGATCCCAATACGTGACTAACCAATGATGCATGGCTCCCAGTACGTGACTAACACACCAACTTGAAGAAGATTTTTGGCTGCAAAGTTTTTCACTTCATCAACAATGAAGATCAAGAAGCACTTGGTTACAAAACCCTAGGGCGCAAAGACGCAGTAGCTTCTTTCAGAGAGAATAAGGCATCGGTCACTTTTTGTATGTGTTCTCCTTGTATTCTCTTATGTGTGATAACCTTTAAAATAAGTCTTATATATGTCTAGGGTTGTGAGAAAAGAAACCCTACACAAATACATAAGTATGGGTTGAAAATCAAATTTGGAAATTTAGATTTTGTAATTCTCGATAGATACAACTATTGAGCTATCTGTAGAGATCTCGATAGATGCTATCTGTCGAGCTAGTTGTCGAGACTCATTAACCTTGATAGATAGTATCTGTCGAGCAGTTGTTGGGAATTTTTCTAGCTTTAATGAACAACCCTTCTTTATTTGTTTCTTGGTCCAATCTTCATGGCTTTAATAATTAGCTTGAACAACATGTTTCTTCAAGTATTAAACACATTCTAAATCTACCCAAATACAAGTAAAGTGCGTTTTGTCAAAGGATTAGCCAATTCTAAATGACATATGTTCTTAACATGATCCATATATGTCCTAACACTTATTTGCTTGGATGCTAACATGTTTGAATGCTCACACGCTCATATGCTTTAAATATCACATGCTCCCATGATTATACACTCCAATGCTTATATGCTTTGATGATCACATACTCCAATGCTCATATACTTTGATGATCCCAAGTTTTAATGCTTATATGCTTTGACGATTCCATGCTCCTATGCTCACATGCATTGATATTTGCATGTTTGATATCCACACACGTGCACATACTTGGATATGACTGTATGCTTGGAGGCTTAAGTGATCTTCTAGTTGGAGGTTTTTGCGCTCAATTGTTTTGACGATTATACTTAAATGCTAAGGTTAATGGGCGGTAGAGGTATGTGCACTTGGGTGCTCAAATGCTCATATGCTTATATGCTGTTATGCCCACATACTTGTATATTCTCATGCTTAAATGTTTGAATGTTCAATTCAATTAAGTGTCATTCCTTCTTAAGACTAATTCATTAGTTCTCATTCAACATCAACCCTTTCTTTGTATTTACAAGTGCCCACACTTGGATGATGATGTCTATATGCTTAGTGGCTGACGTGCTCATGTAGTTGGATACTTGTGCACTTACATGCTTTGATGATCTTGTTGAAATGTTAATGTGATTGGATGGTAAGATACATGTTTACTTGGATGCTTAAATGCTCATGTATTTGTATGATGACATGCTTTGTGGATCACATGGTCGCATGTCTACTTGATTGGATCATTACACGCTTACATGTCTACTTCCTTTGAAGGTCACATTCTCCTATGTTCTCATGCTCCTATTTTTTCAAGCTCCTATGTGACTGGATGGTAAGATACATATTTACTTGGATGCTTAAATGCTCATGTGCTTGTATGATGACATGCTTTGTGGATCACATGGTCGCATGTCTACTTGATTTGATTATTACATGCTCACATGTCTACTTCCTTTGAAGGTCACATTCTCCTATGTTCTCATGCTCCTATTTTCTTAAGTTTTGATGATCAGATGCTCATATGTCTACATGCTTTGATGATCAGATGCTCACATGTCTACATGCTTTGATGATCATCTACTCACACGCTCACATGCTTACATGTTTGATTGCTCACACGTTCACATGCTTTGACGATCACAAGCCTTGATAATCACATGCTCCCATGGTTAAATGCTTTGATAATCATATGCTCCCTTACTCACATGCTTTGATGATTCCATGCTCACATACTTCGATTATCATATGCTCCCATGCTCACTCACATTAATAGTCACAACTTTGATATGCACACACATGAGCATACACTTGGATGATGATTTGTTTATATGCTTGGACACTTAAGTGAGCATACAATTAGACGTTCTTTCTCTCAAATGCTTTGACGATTGTGCTTAAAAGTTAAAGTGGATGGGCAGTAAGTGGTATGTGTATTTGGTTGCTTAAATGTTTATATGCTTGTATGCTCTCTTGCTAACATACTTGTACACTCTCATTCTTAAATGCCCTCATGATCTTTTAAGTGTAACTCCTCTATAAGACTTATTTATGAATGCTTATTAAGCATAAACCCTTTCTTTGTATCCACATAGGCCTACACTTGGATGAAGATATATCTACATGCTTGGAGGTTGATGTTCACTTGTTTTGACGATTACATAATCCTGTGTTCTTATGCTTTGATGATCGTATGCTCACATGTCTATTGCTTTGATGATCATATGCTCCCATGCTCACATGTTTGATTCTTCACACGTTTACATGCTTTGACGATGACATATTCCTATGTTCACATGCCTTGATAATCACAAGCTCCCATGGGCAGATGCTTTGATAATCACCTTCTCCAATACAAACATGATTTGAGTATCCCATGCATGTATTCATTGATGATTGCATGCTACATTGCTCAAATGAATCGATATTCATATGTTTAAAATCTAGACGCAAGCACACACACTTGGACGATGATATGTCTATATGCTCGGTGGCTTAAGGAATCATATAGTTGGAAGTTTGTGCGCTCAAATGTTTGAAAAATTTATTTGAATGCAAAGGTGATTGGACGATAATAGGTTTGTGTACATTGTTGCTTAAATGCTCATATGCCTGTAAACTAACATGCTTGTATTCTTTAATGCTCACATGATTGTATACTCATTCTTAAATGCCCACGTGTTTAATTAAGTGTAACTACTTCATAAGACTTATTAATTAATTCTCATTCAACATCAACCATTTCTTTGTATCTACATGTGCCCACAGTTGGACGATGATCTATATGCTTAGAGGCTGATGTGCTTATGTAGTTGGATGCTTGGGCACTCACATGCTTTAATGATCGTGTTGAAATGCTAATGTGATTGGTCAATAAGATATATATTTATTTGGATACTTAAATGCTCATGTGCTTGTATAATCACATGCTTTGTTAATCGCAGGCTCACATTTCTTCTTGATTTGATCATCACATGCTTACTTGTCTACTTCCTTTGATGGTCACATGCTCCTATGTTCTCATACTTTGATAATTACATGCTCCTATGTTGTCTTGCTTTGATGATTATATACTCACATGTCTACATGTTTTAATGATCATATACAACCATGCTCATATTTTCACATGTTTGATTGCTCACACATTCACATTCTTTGATGACCACATGCTCCCATGTTCATATGCTTTAATAATCACATGCTCCCATGGTCAAATGCTTTGATAATCAGATGCTCACATACTTACATGCATTGATGATCCCATGCTCATATGCTTCGATGATCACATGCACCCTTGCTTACTCGCATTAATATTCACAAGTTTGATACCCACACACATGAGCACACACTTGGATGATGATTTGTCTATATGCTTGGAAACTTTAGTGAACATGAAGTTAGATGTTCTTGCGCTTAAATGCTTTGAGGATTGTGCTTGAAAGCTAAAGTTAATGGGTGGTAAGAGGTATGTGTACTTGGTTACTTAAATGCTTATATGCTTGTATGCTCTCATTCTCACGTACTTGTACACTCTCATTCTTAAATGCCCACATGTTTAATTAAGTGTAACTCCTTCATTACACTTATTTATTAGTTTTTATTAAGCATAAACCCTTTCTTTTTATCCATATGTGCCTATATTTGGATAACGATATATCTATATGCTTGGAGGCTGATGTTCACTGCTTTGATAATTACATGCTCCTATTTTCTTATGCTTTAATGCCTGTATGCTGACATGTCTACATGCTTTGATGATCATATGCTCCCATGCTTACATGTTTGATTGCTCACATGTTCACATGCTTGGACAATCACTCCCATGTTCACATGCCTTGGTAACCATGTTCTCCCATGGTCAAAAGCTTTGATAATCACATTCTCCCATACTCACATGTTTTGATGATCCAACGCTCATATGCTTTGATTATTACGTGCTCCCATGCTCACTCGCATTAGTACTCATAAGTTTGATATCCACACATATGCGCGCACACTTGGATGATAAATTGTCTATATGCTTAGATGCTTAAGTGAACATGAAGTTGGATTGTGTTTGCAAGCTAAAGTGATTGGGCAATAAGAGATATGTAGACTAGGTTGCTTAAATGCTCATATGCTATTATGCTCTCATGCTTGTACACTCTCATTCTTAAATGCTCATAAATTCAATTAAGTGTAACTCCTTCATAAGACTTATTTATTAATTCTCATTAAGCATCAACTCTTTCTTTGTATCCATATGTGCCTACACTTGGATAACGATATGCTTGGAGGTTGATGTTCACTTGCTTTGATAATTACATGCTCCTATGTTCTCCTGGTTTGATGATTGCATGGTTACATGTCTATATTCTTGGATGATCCTATGCTCCCATGCTCACATGGTCACATGCTTGATTGATCATATTCTTAGATGCTTACATGTTTGATTGTTCACACCTTCACTTGCCTTGATGATCACATGCTCTCATGTTCACATGCCTTGATAATCGCTTGCTTCCATGGTCAAATGCTTTAATAATCACATTTTCCCATAGTCGCATGCTTTGACGATCCCATGCTTGTATGCTTTGATGATTGCGTGCTCAAGTGCTCAAATGCATTGATATTCATATGTTTAATATCAACACACATGTGTACTCACTTTGATGATGATGTGTCTATTTATTTGGAGGCTTTAGGGATCTTGTTGGACGTTTGTGTGCTCAAATGTTTGACAAATGTGCTTGAATGCAGAGGTTGTTGGATGATAAGAGGTATCTGTACTTTGTTGCACAAATGCTCATATGCTTGTATGGTCTTATGCTCACATGTTTTTATACTTTCATTCTTAAATGCTCACATGTTCAATTAAGACTCTTTCATAAGACTTAGTCATTAATTTCCATCAAGCACCAATCCTTTCTTTGTATCCACATGTGCCTACACTTAGATGACGATATATCAGTAAGCTTGGAGGCTGATGTGCTTTTGGAGTTGGATGCTCGTGCACTCACAAGCTTTGATGATCATGCTGAAATGCTAAATGCTCATGTGCTTGTATGATCACATTCTATGTTGATTACATGCTCACTTGTCTATTTGATTTGATCATCACATTCTCACATGTCTACTAGATTTGATCATCACATGCTCACATGCTCACATGCTCCCATACTCACATGCTTTGATGATCGCATGCTCCTATGCTCACTCGCATTAATATTCTTAAGTTTGATATCCACACGCTTGAAGACACACTTGGATGATGATTTATCTATATGCCTGGAGGCTTAAGTGAGCATGCAGTTAGATGTTCACGCACTCAAATACTTTGACGATTGTGCTTGAATGCTAAGAGGTATGTGTACTTAGGCATTTAAATTTCCATAAGCTGTTATGCTCAACTACGTATATGCTCTCATGCTCACATATTCAATTAAGTGTCACTCCTTTAGAGGACTTATTCATTAATTGTTATTTTTCATCTTACTTATCTTTATTTTTACAAGTGCACAGACTTGGATGATATATATATATATATATATGCTTAGAGGTTGATGTGCTTATGCCATTGGATGCTCGTGCACTCACATGCTTTGATGATCGTACCTAAATGTTAAGGTGATTGGATGGTAAGATGTATTTGTACTTGGATGCTTAAATGCTCATGTGATTGTATGTTTGCATGCTTTCTTGATCAGATGCTTTCTTTTTTTCTTGCATTGTTGATCACATGCTCCTTTGTACATGTGCTTCTACGATTGTATGGTCCCACGTCTACATGCCTTGATGATCGTATGCTCCCATGTCTAGATTCTTTGATGATCCTATGCCCACATGCTTGTATGCCCTTAAAATTATATATTCGAACGCTTTGATGATCACTTGCTCATATGCTCGTATGCTTTCATGCTCATATGCTTTCATGCTTGCATGTTCTTACATGCTTGGTTGTTTACAGCTTTGATAATCGTATGCCCCCATGCTGACATGTATGGATTCTCACATGCTTGGATGTTAAACATGTTTGAATGCTTACATGCTCACATGCTTGGATGCTTAAATGCTCCCTTGCTCACATGCCTTGATGATCATATGCTCCTATGCATACATGCTTTAAGGATCACATGCTCATATGTTCACATGCTATGACGATTCCATGCTCCCATTCTCATATACTTTGATGATTGCATGCTCCAATGCTCACATGCATTGATATTCACATGTTTGATATCCATACACATGTGCATACACTTTTACGATGATATGACTATATGTTTGGAGGCTTAATTGATTATGTAGTTGGACATTTGTGCCCTCAAATGTTTGACGAATGTGCTTATTCATTGTTTCATAAGACTTATTCATAAGTTGTGATTAAGCATCAACCTTTTGTTTGTATCAACATGTGCCCACATTTGGATGATGATATATCTGTATGCTTGGAAGTAGATGTAAGCATGTAGTTGGATGCTTGGGCACTCACATTCTTTGATGATCAGGCTTATATACTAAGGGGATTATTGGACTATAACATGTTTGTATATTTGGATGCTTAAATGCTCATGTACTTGTATGTTCACATGCCTTGATGATCACAAGCTCTTATGTACACATGCTTTGATGATCATATGCTCCCACCTTAACATGCCCTGACGATTGTATGCTCTTATGTCTACATGTTTTGAGTATCACACGCTCACATGCCTATATGCCTTTATGGTTATAAGTTTGGATGCATTGATAATCACATGGCCACATGCCCATAAGCTTTGATGCTTACATGTTCTTACATGCTTGATTGCTCACATGTCTAAATGTTTCGATGATTGTATGCTTTATGTTCACATGCTTTGATGTGTGATGTTTGATTGTTGACAAGCACAAATGCTTTGTTGATCACGTGCTTTCATACTCACATGCTTTGATGATCCAATGCCCCCATGCTTGCATGCTTTGATGATTGCATGCTCTTATGCTCACTTGTATTGATATTCACATGTTTGATATCAACACACGTGTGAACACACTTGGATGATGGTTTGACTATATGCTTGGAGGCTTAAGTGAACATGTAGTTGGACGTTCATGTGGACAAATGCTTTGACAATTGTGCTTGAATGTTAGGACGATTGGGCGGTAAGTGTTATGTGTACTTTGATGCTTAAATGCTCTTATGCTTGTGTTCACACACGCTAGTATGTTATTATGCTCATATGCTTGTATACTCTTATGCCTAAATGCTCACATGTTCAATTAATTGTCACTCCTTCAAAGGACTTATTCGTTATTATTCACATGTGCACACACTTGGATGATGATATATCGTTATGCTTGGAGGTTGATGTGCTCAATGTAGTTGGATGCTCGTGCACTCACTTACTTTAATGATTATGCTGAAATGCAAAGGTGATTGGACAATAAGATATAGGTACACTTGGATTCTTAATGCTTTTTTTGATCACATTCTCACATATCTACTTGCTTTAATAGTCACATCTTCTATGTTCACATGCTTTGATGATCACATGCTCCTATGTTCACATGCTTCGATGATTATATGCTCCTATGTCTACATGATTGTATGCTCCTATATCTTTATGCTTTGACAATAACATGCCCACATGCCTCTATGCCCTCATGCTCATATGTTTGGACTCTTTAATATTCACATGCTCAAATGTTGGTATGCTCTCATGCTCATATATTCTTACGTGCTTAGTTGTTCATATGTCTACATGTTCTGATGATCACATGGTTTTATACTCATATCTTTAATAATTACATGCTATAATACTCACATGCTTTGATGATGGCATGCTCACATGCACATTTGCATTAATATTCACATGTTTGATATCCATACACATATCCACACACTTGGATGATGATTTGTCTATATGCTTGGAGGCTTAAGTTAACATGCAGTTGGATGTTCGTGTGCTAATTTTTTTTAAAGATTATGCTTGAATGCGAAGGTGATTGGATAGTAAGAGGTATGTGTATTTGTGTACTTAAATGCTCATATGCTTGTATGCTCTCACGTTTGCATGCTTGTACACTCAAATGCTTAAATGCTCACATGTTCAATTAAGTGTCACTTCTTCATAAGACTTATTCGTTAATTCTCGTTAAGCTTCAACCCTTTCTTTGTATCCACATGTGCAGACAATTGGATGGGGATATATATATATATATATATATATGCTTGGAGGCTAATGTGCTCATGCATTCACATGCTTTGATGATTGTGTTGAAATGCAAAGGTGATTGGATGATAAGATGTATGTGTACTTGGATGCTTAAATGCACATGTTCTTGTATGTTCACATGCTTTGTTGATCACATGCTAACATGTCTACTTGCTTTGATGATAACATGCTCATATGTTTACATGCTTCGATGTTCACATGCTTTGATGATCATATGCTCCTATGTTCACATGTTTTGATGATCGTATGCTTTCATGTTTACATGCGTTAATGATCTTATTCTCCTATGTCTACATGCTTTGATGATGACATGCCCACATACATGTATGCCCTCATGCTCGTATGTTTGGATGCTTTCATGATCACATGCTTACATACCCGTATGCTTTCATGCTCAAATTTTCTTATATGCTTGGTTGCTCACATGTCTACATGCTTTGATGATCGTATGTCATGTCCCAGACCCAAAAGGGTCTAAAGCATGACGAAATACAACCCAAAAGTACCTATAAATATTTTGGCAATTCATTCCAAAGAATATCCACCAGCATCAAGTAATTTTAATAACAATTTCATTTAAAAGTGGTCGCAAGATAAGTAAGAGCTCTATGATAAATACTAGGGCCATTGGCTACAAAAGAATGGAGGTTTAAATAATTATAATTACACATCGAACTTGTCCCATCAAGGATAAAATTCATCACCACTATTTGTTACAAAAGAGCGAGTCAAGTCTACTTTAGGATGTATATCACCTAAGGATCACTATCATAAAAGTCCAGCCTCCGTCAGTAGTTTCCTAACTACTGTTAGCCACAAAAACCTGTCTCGAAAGATCGATGCCTACTCTGAAAAAGTTTGGTGAAAGAATGGAATGAGACATAGCCCAGTACGTAGCATAATTAATGGGAGTGGGGAAAATGCAAGTTTCATAATGAAGAGTAGTTTAAAAAAATGCATAATTGGGAATTTCCATTTAATTTCTACAAAATCAATTTCATTAATAACATGAAAAGAATGATAGAAATAATGTAGCACCAAGCTTCCCAAAATAACTATGAAACTACATATTAGTCAATGTGAGCCATAACAATACCTAATACCATTTCAAAACCAAAAACCTCTCCCAAGGTCACATGACAAGGTCATCACACAGACGAGGTTGTCACAAAGACGGGGTCGTCACATAGATGGGGCCGTCACATAGATGAGTCGTCACACAGACAGGGTTGCCACATAAACGGCATAATCAGCAATATCACAGTACAAGGGCAAATCCACATCGAAAACTCATAGGTTAATGTATTCAAAACACACAGTTCACTTCCAAGTAGTTTCATAAAATATTTTAATAACCAAATATCCATAATATTCTCAAAGTCCTCAACCATTTCTTGTCATAAATATTTTGCATGAATTTCCCAAATAATACAAGCTAAGATAATGCATCTTTAGTATTTCTAAATAATACCACAAACCATGAAATCCATTATCAAGGGAGTTCAAAGATGCTTTTCTTTTACATGCCAAATATTCATGCATTTTCCCAAATGCAATATTAAACATGATGAGCTTTTCATACAAAATCATATATAGTGGGGTCATAACACAACTCTTTTAGAAAACATAGTTTCAAGAATTATTTTCCAAAATGTGTTTAACCCAAAAACAACGTTTATGTAACATGGTTATTTTCTAAAAATTCCATTAAAAAGTTACTTACCTTGCAACCCACAAAAAAGCCTAGTTCCAAAGCTCCAAAGGAGATTAGCTAGAACCTAAACAATACCAAGCAACCTATCATGATAAGCATAAAGCTTGACATTGTCTCTAGCTACAAATTATAAATTGCTAGATAAGAAATTAATTAGGCAAGCCTAAGTATTTCACCACACAAATAATGTATCCCACTTCCAAAGTTTCTTAACAATTTAATTTACAAGGCATAGACTCCAATTTAAAATCATGTCATTTAAAGATTTTCCTTTACCATAAGAGATCCTAGTACTTTATGAATTTCTTCCACCATATATACATAGCATTTTCAAAAGACCCATGAAACAACATTTATAACAATATCCATCATTACGAACTCCAAATGTAAATCCTCCACTAGCTCCAAATAAACAATAAAAATTAGATTCATCTACTATTTCACATTTGAAAGCCAAAACCCCCAAATCTTAATCATGGATAAATCTCAAATGGCTACCATTGTACAAAATCCACAACCATTCACCAAGAAGGTCAACCAAAACAAAACCCGTAAACATAATCACAAGAATATCATTTCCAAAACTTGGATTGCAAGAACCTCTAGCAAAATATGAAACCCCACAAAAGTATAAGAGATCTTACCTTAAATAAGATGAGATGTATGAACTTAGAAGGTTCTTATGGTGTTTTTCAAGTAAAACTCGCCGGAAAATAATTGTGGAAATGGTGGAGTGATGTACCGATGGGAGTGTGAGAGAGGGAGATATAAGTGTGTTTGTGTTTGTGTGAAAAGAAAGAAAAGAGAAGAGAAAGTGAGATGTATGGCCAGTCAAGGGAGAGGAGATATTTGAGAATGAGTGGTGGGGAACAAATTGGGTAGGTCGGGCATGCGTGGGTCAAAAGAAAAATCTGACCCTTATTTATTTATTTTTTTAGACCTGGGTTGTTACATCGTATGCTCCCATGCTCATATGATTTGATGCTCACATGATTGATTAATCACATGCTTGGATGCTCACATGTTTGAATGCTCACACGCTTACATGCTTTGATGATCACATGCTCCCCCACTAACATGCCTTGATGATCACAAACTCCCATACTAACATGCTTTTATGATCTTGTGCTACAATACTCACATGCTTTGATGATCTCATGCACCCATGCTCACATGCTTGTATACTATCACGCTTAAACACTCACATGTTCAATTAAGTGTCACTCCTTCGTAAAAATTATTTATTGATTCTCATTGAGCATCAATCCTTTCTTCGTATCCACATTTGCACACACTTGGACACTGATATATCTATATGCATGGAGGCTGAGGTGTTCTTGCTATTGGATGCTTGTGCACTCACATGCTTTGATGATTGTGCTTAATTGCAAAGGTGATTGGACAGTAAGATTATGTGTACTTGGATGCTTAAATGCTCACGTGCTTATATGTTCACATGCTCATATATCTACTTGCTTTGATGATCACATGCTTCTATATTCACATGCTTTTACAATCGTATGCTCCCATGTCTATATGCCTTGATAATCGTATGCTCCCTTGTCTACATGCTTTGACGATCATATGCCCACATGCCTGTATGCCGTCATGCTCATATGTTTGGACTCTTTGATTATCACATGCTCAAATGCTTGTATGCTCTCATGCTCACATGTTTTTACAAACTTGGTTGCTCACATGTCTACATTCTTCAATAATTGTATGCTCCTAAGCTCACATGCTTGATTGATCACATGCTTGGATGCACATATATTTGAATGCTCACACACTCACGTTCTTTGACGTCACATGCGCTTATGCTCACATGCCTTGATGATTGCTTATTCCCTTGCTCTCATGCTTTGATGATTACATGCTCCCACACTCACATGCTTTAATAATCACATGCTCACATGTGTACTTGCTTTATTGATCACATGCTCACATGTCCATTTGCTTTAATGATCGTATGCTCCTATGTTCACATGCTTCAATGATCGTATGCTTATATGTCTGCTTGCCATGATGATTGCGTGCTCCTATGTCTACATGCTTTGATGATTACATACCCGCATGCCTATATGCCCACATGCTCACAAGCCCGTATGCTTTCATGCTCACATGTTCTTAAATGCTTGGTTGCTCACATGTCTACATGCTTCGATGATTGTATGCTAAAATGCTCACATGCTGGGATGTTGACATGCTTGGATGGTCACATGTTTTAATGCTTACCCGCTCACATGCTTGGATGATCACATACTCCTATGCCCACATGTCTTGATGATCACATGCTCTCATTCTCACGTGCTTTGATGATCACATGCTCCCATGCTTTGATGATCCTATGTTCACATGCTAACATGCTTTGATAATCACATGCTCCTATGCTCATATGCATTGATATTTACTTGTTTGATATCCATACATATATACACACACTTGGATGATGATATGTTTATATGCTTGGAGGCTTAAGTGATTATGCAGTTGGACATTCGTGCCCTCAAATACTATGAGGATTATGCTTGAATGCTGAGGTGATTGTGCAGTAAGAGATATGTGTACTTGGAAGTTGAATTGCTCATATGCTTGTATGTTCTCATGTTCACAACCTAGTATACTCTTATGCTTAAATGCGCACATGTTTAATTAAGTTTCACTCTTTCATAAGACTTATTCATTAATTCTCATTAAAATTCAACGCTTTTTTTGTATCCATATGTGCACATAGTTGGATGACGATATATCTATATGCTTAGAGGTTGATGTGCTCATACAGTTGGAGGCTTGTGCACTTATATGCTTTGATGATCATGTTGAATTGCAAAGGTGATTGGTCAGTAAGATGTATATACATTTGGATGCTTAAATGCTCATGTACTTGTATGTTCACATGGTTTGTTGATCACATGCTTAGATGTCTACTTGCTTTGATGATGACTTGCTCACATATCTACTTGCTTTGATGGTCACATGCTCCTATGTTCATATGCTTTAATGATCACATGCTCCTATACTCATATGCTTCAATAATCAAATAAATATGAACTCCGTTGACTAGGAAATTACAAGTGTTGCAAATGTTGTAGATTGGATATGCATTATAGGGAACATTTCAAAGGGCAAAGAACATAAGGAATCTCTATTATGTTTTAAGCATTACTGTGGCTCCTGAAGGTGAAACCTACAATCCATCCAACCAAGTCATCGCCATTAAGATTGAGGGGGTACAACATGAAATGCCAAAGGGAAATTTGGGGCAATTCATGCTTAGAGTTGTCAATTGAGCTACACTTGAGGTTGACTAAGAATCATATGTGTGCCACAAGAATGGATAAGGACTTGATGATCTATTGCACTTGTGGGTTCATTTCTACATAATGGACAAGAAATTTTTAGTGAACAGTAGCAAGGTACCTAGTATAGTCGTCTATTGGTTAAGTATAGGGATGGCCATCTTGGCACTATGGGCATAAGCACCCACGACGAGTAGTTTCCTTGTGGGAAGTATGTCTCGGCCTAGGGTGGATTAGGTAGAGGGTGTAAATGGAGTCGCTACCTAGATTAGGCCTAGGTCTAGGAACCATAAATATAGCATACACAACCTTGCCCAGAAACACAGCACCCAAACACCAATCAAACCTACTCTAAACAACCTAGCATACTTTATAAATAAAAAACAACAAACCTAAGCTACACAGAGAGTTAATAAAGTAGAAAAAAAAAGATAAAAAAAACAAATAAAAAAGTTGAAGCAAGAATAAGTACCTTAAACAAGAAGCTTTTAAAGCTTGATTTTGATTGTTCCCCTCGGTCGATTTACAAAAAAAAAAAATACCTAGAGGGTTAGTAAGTTTAACTAGAAGGCTTTGGATTAAAATAAGTCCTAGCCAAGAAACTTTAGTTTAGGATGGTTTTCAAAGTAAAAACTTCTCTTGAATCACTTTTTTTGGAGTAGATTCTGTGTGTTTTTGGGAAAATGGACGTAAGACCCTTTTATATTGTTGAAAGAGAAGGGGCGGAGGCAATTCCAAGCGATGTGGGATTGCTTCTATCGAGATTTTTATAAAATCTTGCCTAACAAAGAATTCTGGAACCCTAGCTACATATGCAGGCTTAAGGCCGCATACGCACCCTTAGGGTTTTTGTAACGATTTTCTTTCTCCCAAAAGCATCTTTCAACTAAAGTATTTCCATAGCTAGGCCCTAGATTAGCCCTAGACCTCTTAGTGTTATTGTCATTGGGGAACAGGGGCTTAAGTTGTAAGGGGTACAAAATAAGGTGTTTATAGGCATAAAAGTCTACTATTGTTGCACCAAGCTGATGGTCTTTACTAATTTTAGTAAAAGTCTACAAAGGAGGTCAAATGTTTAAGAGGTGTTACCTATGCACTAATGTGAATGATGATATTTTTTCTCAATTATGTTGGATAAGAGAAGTTGTAGATATTCATGCCAATCTTCAGCAACATTTGGTGATTCTCTAGGTGGCACGCACTCCCAGTAGCATGCTTTAATACTATGGAAGGTGGGATGCCATAGCCACATGCATCTACTCTCATTGTGGAGCTTTAGATGCTATGGAAAAGCGTACACTCAATTTGTAACTTGTTGCTTGTTTGCTCTTACACTTAATCTGTGTTGTTCATATTATGTTCAATATGCTTTAAGTTTTGTGATAACTTGTTGCTTGCTTGCTTTACAACTCAATTTGGTTGTTCATGTTTTGTACAATTTGCTTTGAGTTGTTGTGATGATATTTTGATTGTTTACACTTGCACCCACCTTGACTTGTTGAAATTTAGTTCAGTATTACTTTGAGTTGTTGTGACGATTTCTCCTATCTACTAGCATGAACTACTGCTTTGACTTGCCTATGCTTTGTTCAGTCTATTATGAGTTTCTTCTACAGTGACTTGTGGTTGGTTTGTACTTACTTTTGCTTTGCACCACCTACACCATGCAATACACTAATGATTTATTGCACTTGGGGTATCTGTCACGCCCCAAACCTAAAAAGGTTCAAAGCATGCGAAACCAAACCTTCAAGAGAAATTGTAGGAATTTTTTTTCTCCATATGATAAAATAAATAAACATATTGATCTCTCCACAATATAAGTCAGAGCTCTATAATACATATACAAACAATATGAACTACAAATCATGTACCTCCAAAATATACATGAATATTTCATACACCAAAAGACTGAACATAAAACTCCAATATTCTCAAAAATATGCAACCCCAACAAAATTCTTGGCTAATAAACCTTAAAAGAGCCCAATCTCTAATATAATTAACAACTACTTCCTTAAAAACAACTGGATCGAATCACCAACCAATAATAATGTCAGTCTCTTAATTCAGGATAAAACTTCAATCACCACTGTTGGGGCAAAAAATGAATTTACCCCTTGCAAATTAATTAATTACCTAAGGTAATTAATTGGGTTCAATTACATGCAATAGCGTGGTAGCACAAACAAATCACCAATTATACTAAATGCAACGGAAAATAAATTTGACACAGGTGGTTTGTTTATGAATGGAGAAAACCACTGAGGCAAAACCCCACCGAGTGATTTTAAAGTCACCACTCCCAAGAATCCACTATTATCAGTCACAAGCGATTTTAAGTATAAGGAATCTTATCAAACCCTTTGGCCTATTTCGAAATACCAACCTATAGTTGAACCCTTACCCCAATACCTAATTGGACTTGTATTGTAGCGGCAATCTTTCTGTTCAATGCACGAATCCCAGTACGTGACTAACCAATGATGCACGAATCCCAGTACGTGACTAACTCCACAACAACCCTTTGATTGATGTAGTTGATTTGCAACAACTTCACATAGAAACACCAATAAGATCTTCAATAACGTTGTGAGAGACTTTGCTTGGTTACAGAACCCAAAGGCGTACAAGAAATGCAGCAAGAACTCTTTCTTCTATAGAAGGAGGCTAGGGTTTCGAAAAGAAAACCTTATGAAGCTCTCTAGGGTTAGGTTTTTCTTTTTCCACCTCCTTGTTTAAATAGGAGCTCAATGGGCTTTCCTATTCCAAATAGGTATACACAAATCTTGGGCTTTCCTAGTCCAATAAGTATTATACAAACCCATAAACAAATAGCCTTTTAGAATAAAAATGTTGCTGGCTATAATTTGAATCCAATAAGCTCGAAAGATCGAGATATGTGTCGAGCTTTAATGAATCTCGATAGATCGAGCCTTTGTCTAGGAGGTATCGAGACTTGCAGATTGCATTTTTCTTGGGCAGTTCTTAAGTAATCTTCATGTCTTAAATGTAACTACTTGTAATGATTATCTTGAACCTACTTAGATTTACCCAAATATAAGTAAAGTGCATTTTGTCAAAGGATATGCCAATTACATAAAAATATGTCCCTAACAATCTCCCCCTTTGGCAATCCGTGACAAAACCACAAGAGTACATTGAATGTCCTAGAATACATTCTACTCAAGATTATAGAATAAATAAGCCTAGTCTAAAAGATTTGAACCTTGGAAGTTGCTACAAGAAGAAGGTTCAGAATCTTGACCTTGCTTTAACTTGTCTTTCTTGAAAGGCACTAAACAAAATACATCAAGGTACCATGTGGGAAATAATGACAAGTTATATAAACAAGAAACATGTGTATAAAGAGAGAAAAGAAACAACACATGTGAGATAAAGAGTGAAACACATATATCATCATCAAAGATAGAAATAACACATGAAATATGTAAATGGTTACAAAACCAAAAGATACACAACACTAAATATATATCAATATCATAGTGTATCAGACTAACTCTCTCCCTAAGTTAGTTACATCAAAAACTTTCTTCCCTTTAACATGAAATTGTCCCCCTAAGTCTATTACACCCTTTGAGGAATGACATTCAATTCTCAAAATTCTCCCTTTTTTTGACACGATTGTCAAAGGGCATAAAAAGGCCAAAAAACTTGACAGGAGACAGACAGAAAACTGATATAGAGGGAATGAGGAGAGCAAGGAACCATAGACCTACATGAAAAAGAAAAACAAGATGCGATGGACATAAAGGAAAAAATGCAAAACAAAGAAAAATGAAATGCATGCAAGGGTATCTTGATCGATCAAGGAGGTGTCGAGAGTCTATCGAGAAGAAACCAACCTCGATGGATTGAGAATCTATCAAGGATGTGTCAAGCAGACAGAGAGCACAAGATTTTGGCTCGATGGATTGACCTATCTGTCGAGAAGCTGTCGAGGTCAAACCCAAAAATCTCGATAGAAGAGGTATCTATCGAGATTCTGTCGAGAAGCTATCGAGGATGTAGAAAAGAGGTTTTTCAAGGGGTGAAAACACATAAGATGAGAAAGCAACAAGATGGCTGCTCAAATAAGAATCCAAGCAACATGTTAAGCTTTTAAACCACACCTCAACTCTAGGTGCAAAGCATTCCTAGATCCACAAACACACTAAACAAGTCTAACCAATTTTATATTTCAAAAACAAGTTAAGACAGTTTAGCAAGTATATATTAACACATGTATCCCTTGTGATGGCCAAAACACATTGTACCTGCACATGTATCAAGAGTAGCAAAGAGTATGCATGTTGTGTGTGAAAACATAACAAGTGTGCACAAGTTTCTCATATTATGAAGATTTGAGATATGAAAACATCTAATACACTCACACACAATCATAACTGTTTGATTGGGACTATCACCTTTAAGATACATCATATAACTCCCACATCTCCTAGAAATACGCTTACAATCATTTTAAAAGCATTTTGATTCTTTTTGCTTTTATAGTCTTTGCATATTTTCTTTTTGAACATATCATGCATGGGCATATAAGAGAGAAAAGAAATACCCAATTATGTAAGCCAAAACATCACAATTTTGCTATGCCAAAGCACATAGATGTTATACATGATTGGCGGGCTTTAGTGGTGAGATAATTATTTATGCCTTTCTCTTAGGATTTTCTAGTCCTTCCCATCAAAAAGAGTGATATGAGTATGAGATATAAGAGATAACTTAATCTTACTCATCACAAACACGAGCCACAAAGCTCACTTGCTTAGTTGTGCATTGAGATGCTCATCTAAGCTATAAGAGATACAAAGTTTAGAAACTTTGTTTCAAAGGCCATGCTGTACCAATATACACAAACACACACTGTTTTTGTATTTTTCTCATGTTTCATTTTTTTTTTGAAAAAAAAAAAAAAAACAAAAACTGAAAACAAATAAACAAAAACAAGCAAACAACTATAAAGCGTAAAAACTAGATGCAAATGCATGAAAGCACGATTCCAAACACAAATAAGAAATCAAGTAAGAAAGTACAACTTTAGATAGAAAGAATTAAAGCAGAGAACAAACAATTAAGTCTTAGGATCCTTCATCACCCACACAACACGAGACTTTGGCCATGAAGCTGAAAAGGCACGTGTCCTAATATGACTACTAAAGGACATAGAGGAATTAGAATTCCCCTGAAATTGAGTTAAAAAACTTAAAATTTTTAATAACTCACCAAAAATAGGTATAGAGCCTTTAGACAAAGGATGAGACCTATTGGACACTCGCTTATGAGGAAACAACTTGAAACAATTTGGGCAAGTGTGACTAGAACCACCACAATGGTGACAAATATGAGTAGTTTTAGAACTATTCGGCTTCCTAGAAGGAGGTCTAACCTTAGAGGTTGACAACTTAGGACAATTTAGCCTAATATGACCAACAATATGACAATGACGACAAGTGCGAACAAAATCAGAATTTTTATTCAACCTAGGAGGCGTTTTAGACATAGGTTTAGAAACTTCAGCGTTAACATCATATTGTTTACCTTTGTCTATCCTAGCAATATTAGCATTCAACTCTTCATTATTCCTTTTAAATGGAGGAATATAAAAATCTTTTTCATTTGAGTTAGGCTCAACAACAAGTTTGGCACTAGTTAATTTTTCATCTTCGGTTTTAGATTCAACTAGTTGCTCTTCCAAACTCTTAATTTTGTCCACCTGAGATGAAATTTGAATTTTAAATTTCTCATTCAAATTATTAGCTTCATCCAATTTTGCAATCAGTTCATCTCTTTCAAGTTTGACCTTTTTAAAATTAGCTTTTAATTTTGTAGAAAATTCAAGAGATTTCATACAAAAATTATAAAACTTGCAATAGGCATCTTGAATATCATCATCATCATTCAACACAAGATCATGCAAATCAAAACAATTAAGAGTTTCCATGATAACAGGGGTCAATGGATCACACAGTAAAGATTAAAACCTAATCAGAGTGTGCCCACTTTGATACCACTTAATAGGTTAAAATGAATTGACCCCTTACAAATTAATTAATTACCTAAGTTAATTAATTAGATCAAATTACATGCAATAGCGTGGTAGCACAAACAAATCACCAATTATACTAAATGTAGCGGAAAATAAATTTGACATAGGTGATTTGTTTACGAATGGGGAAAACCACCGAGGCAAAACCCCACTGGGTGATTTTAAGGTCACCACTCTTAAGAATCCACTATTATCAATCAAAAGTGGTTACAAGTATAAGGAATCTTACCAAACCCCTTGGCCTATCCCAAAATACCAACCTATAGTTGAACCCTTACCCCAATACCCAATTAGACTTGTATTGTAGCGGCAATCTTTCCGTTCAATGCACGAATTCTAGTACATAACTAACCAATGATGCATGGATCCCAGTACGTGACTAACTCCTTTGCATGAATCCCAGTACATGACTAACTCCATAGCAACCCTTTGATTGATGTAGTTGATTTGCAACAGCTTCACATAGAAACACCAATAAGATCTTCAATGATGGTGTGAGAGACTTTACTTGGTTACAGAACTCAAAGGCATACAAGAAACGTAGCAAGAACTCTTTCTTCTGTAGGAGGAGGCTAGGGTTTCAAAAAGAAAACCTTTTGAAGCTTTCTAGGGTTAGGTTTTTCTTTTTCCACCTTCTTGTTTAAATAGGAGCTCAATAGACTCTCCTATTCCAAATAGCTAGACACAAACCTTGAGCTTTCCTAGTCTAATACGGATTATACAAACCCATAAGCAAATAGCCTTTTAGAAAAAAAGTTGCTGGCTATAGTCTGAATCCCGTAAGCTTGATAATCGAGACATGTGTTGAGCTTTAATGAATCTCAACAGATCGAGCTTTTGTCGAGGAGGTATTGAGACCGGAAGACTGCATTTTTCTTGAGTAGTTCTTGAGTAATCTTCATGTCTTCAATGTAACCACTTGTAATGATCATCTTGAACCTACTTAGATTTACCCAAACACAAGTAAAGTGCATTTTGTCAAAGGATATGCCAATTACATAAAAATATGTCCCTAACAACCACCAATATCACAAGCTCCTTTCTTGAGGTGTAGCAAATTTGTCTATAAAACTGTTGGAGAGTGGAATGAGCTAAAGCCTAGTAAGTAGCATAATTAATAGGAGTGGGGGAAATTCAAGTTTCATGATAATGAGCATTTTACAAAACATGTTATGCTTTGAGAATTTGCATTTGATTTCTGAAAATTCAATATCAGTAATGACATGACAAGAATGCTTGAAACAACATAGCACAAAGCTTTTTCGAAATATCTCAACGTGAAACTACATAAGTATATATTTATCAAAATGTCTCAACATGAAACTACGTACTATACACTGTGAGCAATAATAACACCGTTCCAAACTAGAAAATCCAACCTAGGGCCACATGACAATCGTCGACACAAAGCTGGAACTCATTGTTGACATAAAGTCAAACTAATCTGCTAACACAAAGCCGAAACTTATTTCCGACACAAAGCTAGAACTCATTTGCTGACACAAAACCAGAACTAATTTGTTGACAGAAAGCCAAAACTCATTGCCAAGACAAAGCAAGAACTCATAACCATCACAAAGATGGGCGCTAAGATACTAATGTCACACAGACTATAGTATCCATTTGGTTAATTGCTTGCTCACTCCCAAGTGCAAGAGACCGTAGCAATATAATTCTTGGAGTACTAAGGTCGAACCATAAGGAGCAGGATAAATTTAAGGACAATATAATTAAACAATAATTTGGGTGAAGAAGATAAGTACTTTTGCTTGGTGATTGTTAACAAGAATAATAATAAAAGTTGATTTAAATCAATAATGTAAATATGAGGGTATTGGGGTGTTTCCCTATATCAATATGAAATTCTTTGTGATCTAAGAAAATACATATTTCATATTTGATTGTTCTTATACAATTAAAAACTTATGATTCGGTTGAACTTTGACAATTTAAGAACGCATGATAACCTAGATTAATAATGCAGTTAGAATAGTTTTCAGAAAAATCCATTCACTTTAAAGCGTGATTTCTATTTGAAACTATTAGAAATTCATCAAAACAATAAGAAAAACATGATTGAACTTATTGAAAGTATGGAAGAACTAATACATCAAAAGAAATCTAATTGAACAATCAAATATGTTATTGTCTAAAATCATAGAAAGAATCACATTGAATATTCATGCCGTATAGAAGAAACATAACCCCTAGCCCTAGCAAAGAGTTTAGGCTGCCATTAGAGAAAGGAAAATACAAGGTTTTCTCTGCCAAATTCGTTCTACATGGCCTCCCTTCAAAACCCTAACGTCAAAGTGTCCAAAGAAAATAAAACTTTTTCTATTTTAATTTTCGTCCAGATTTACAGCAATAGATTGTGAGTTAATTTCGGCCTTCCAATGTTGTGAATTTTGAGAAACTCAAAAATAGAAAGTTGTATATATTTAAATCACGGTTCCAACCCATCTAATCTTGTTTCAATTGGATTTTTGGGGAGAGAGATAAGCCCAAAATACTGATCAGTGCTTAAATCTGATTTTTCCTTTTCAGATTCTGCCTCTTTGATTTCTTTCCTTATTTGAAGCTTCCAAACCTGGTAGATGACCCAAGCACTCTAGCTGCACCTCCTTAGACATTTAAGCATGGTCCTTTAGCTCTTCTTTAATTCTAGTTTGGCCTCCATTCTCTCATAAACTCCTGTAAACTCATCTTTTTCATATGATTTCCTAAAAGTAGAAAATTACCCACAATGAATGACATCTTATTCAAGAAATTGTGTAAAGATAAATAATAGGGACTAATGCAAATCATGGCTTAATTATACAAATTAAGCATAGTAATAAGGAGATAACACCCACATAAATATATAACAAGTTTACCTTTTAAGGCGTTATCAGTAATTATCGAGTGATCACATGTCACAGCCTAAGGATAAAACATAAAGAGCTCACAGTTTACATGAAATTAAAAAACAGTTCAATTTCAAGTAGTTTCACAAAAACTTTGAAATACCCAATATATTCACAAGGTTCTAAAAGCCTTCAAACTCATTTCTTGTCAAGAAGATTTTGTATCAATTTTCCCAAATATCACAAGTGAAGATAAAGCATCTTTAAATCTTTCAAATAATACAATAAATCCATAAAATCTATTCTCAAGAATTTAATCAAAGATGCAAATATTTTCCATGCTAACAAATCATGCATTTCCCAATATACAATAAGAAATATGATGCACTTGCTTCATGCGTTTTCCATAAATGATTAACAATAATAGTACACATAGTACATTTTAGGAAAACCCTGAATGATGTTCTAAAATCCCATTAAGAAGCTATTTACCTCGAAAGTCCAATCCAAATTTATCTCAACCGGCCATTGCATTCAACCAATCAGATTACTAGTTCCATCACCAAGTACAATGGAATCTAGAAACACAAGTATCAAACCTATTAATAAAAAGGCCTACTACAAATTACACTATCAAAATTGTCTCCATAAATCGGAAAGGACCCCTCAAAAATCAAATCTAAGGGCCCTAAAGCCTAGCTTGGCCATCCCAAGACAAGTAACCCTACCCAAAAGGGAACCAAACAAGCATACAACAAACTCATTGGACTCTAACACCACCAAAGCATTTAATTTCCCTACCACAAACAATGTGCATTTACCAACTTGATACAAAGTGTGTCACTGCCAAACCATGATAAAACTAGCTAAAGTAAAACACTTGTCAAAGAAAGTACATATGAACTTACAAGCTAAATTCCTCAAAGTCTTAGCATTCTAATCATACTTTTGGATAATTTGCCACAGGCCAGCCTCTCACGCCCCAAACCTGAAAGGGTCCAAAGCATGAGAAAAACATCTCAAAGGTACTTGTAAATTTTGTTCCTTTTGACAATTCAATCAAAATAAAATCATATCAAGTACCAACATCAAGAATTATCATAATAATTCCATTAAATATACTCCAAAAGTAAGTCAGATCTCTGTGCAATAAATACAATGACCATTGGTCACAAAAGAATGGAGGTCTGAATAAATAATTACATATCATCAACTTGTCCCATTAGTAGAACTAAAGGCATAACCACTATTAGATACAAAAGAATTGGGTCAAGCCTACTCTAAGTTATACATCATCAATTATCTCCATCACAAAAGTCAGCCTCCATTAGTAGTTATTCTAAATACTGCTAGCCACCAAAAAGCTGTCTTAAAACAATAATTGCCTACTCAGAAAAAGTTTATAAAATAATGGAATGAGACAAAGCCCAGTAAGTAGCATAGTTAATAGGGTGGGGGAAATGCAAGTTTCATGATAATGAACATTTTACAGACATGCTAAAATTTGGGAATTTCCATTTGAATTTTGCAAAATAAATTTCCTTAACATCATGACAAGAATGATAGACATATTGTAGCACCAAGCTTCCCAAAGTAACTATGAAACTACATATTATTTATTGTGAGCCATAAAATATCCAATACCATTTCAAATCCAGAAACCTCACCCAAGGCCACATAGACGGGGTCGTCACACAGACGAGGTTGTCACACAGACAGGGTTGTCACACAGACAGGGTTGTCACATAGATGGGTTGTCACACAGACGGGTCGTCACATAGACGGGGTAATCACCAATATCATGGCATAACGACAAAACCACATCAAAAGCTCACAAGTTAAAGTATTTGAAATACACAGTTCACTTCCAAGTAGTTCCATAAAATATTTCAATAACCAAATAGCCACAATATTCTCAAAGTCCTCTAAACTATTTCTTGTCATAAATATTTTATGAGAATTTCCTAAATAATACAAGCTAAGATAAAGCATCTTTAGAATTTGCAAATAATGCAATAAATTCATAAAATCCATTCCCAAGAATTATATCAAAGATGCTTATCTCTTCCATACTAACAAATCATGCATTTCCCCATATGCAATATTAAACCTATGTGCTTTTCATATATAATCATATATAATAGGGTCACAACACAATACTTTCTAAGAAAACATAGTTCCACAAATAATTTTCCAAAATGTGTTTAACCCAAAAAAAATTTTTATACAACATGATTATTTTCCAAAAAATCCCATTAAAAGCTACTTACCTTGCAACCCGCAAAAAGCTTAACTCTCCAAACTCCAAAGGAGATTAGCTAGAACCTAAACAATATCAAGCAAACCTATCACAATAAGCATAAAGCTTGACATTTTATCTAGCTACGAATTATAAATCGCTAGATAAGAAATTAATTAGGCAAGCCTAAGTACTTAACCTCACAAATAAAGTATTTCACTTCCAAAGTTTATCAACAATTTCATTTACAAGGCTTAGACTCAAATTTATAATCATGTCATTCAAAGCCTCTTCTTACGATATGAGATCCTAACACTTTATGAATTTCTCCCACCATATATGCATACCATTTTCAAGAGACCCTTGAAGTAACATATAGAACAATATCCACCGTTACAAACCCCAAATGTAAATCCTCCACTAGCTCCAAATAAACAATAAAATTTGGATTCATCAATTGTTTCACATTAGAAAGTTAAAAACCCCCAAATCTTTACTATGGGTAAATATCAAATGGCTACTATTGTACAAAATCCACAACCATTACCCAAATAGGTCCACCAAAGCAAAACCATAAACATTATCACAAGAATATCACTTCCAAAACTTAGATTACAAAAAACTCTAGCAAAATATGAAAACCCACAAAAAGTATAAAAGCTCATACCTTAAATAAGAAGAGATGTAGAAGCTTAAGAGGTTTTTATGGAGCTTTTTCAGTAAAACTTGCCGGAAAATAATGGTGGTGGTAGTGGAGTGATGCACCGGTGGGAGAGTGAATGAGAGTGAGAGAGGATTGTTGGGTGTTTGAGACAAAATGAAAAGAGATCAAAGTGAGAAGAGAGGAGAGTAGCCGGCCAAAGAGGAGATATTTTGAGAGTAGCCGGCCAAAGGGGAGATATTATGGGGTAGGTGGGCGGGGCTCACATGGGTCAAAAATTTGACCACCTCTTTTTATAAAATACGTTTAGTCCACTTAGTTTTATCCAAAAAGATAAAAATTAAATATGGAGAAGCTTTTATGTGTCTAGTATGTACCACCAAAAATTTGTCTCAAAATAATTTTTCTATAATTTGTTAAAAATCACGTAGTGCAGCTTACTCAAATCTATCAGGGACAGATTTACAGTCCCAAAAGAAAATTACTATAATCTTAATACTATGTCAAAAACTTTCAAACTTGATTAATCTTAAAGCTGCATGTTTTAGCACATAATAACAACTAGGAATGCAACCCATAACCTCATATAGTAGTTGTGGTGGGCCTTTTGTGATTTTGGGTTGGACTGCCTCTTGTTGTACTGGGCCCAAGTGTTCTGGATGAGAGAGTCAGGACCGGTTTAGTTGTAACTCACCCTGGTCTGGCTTGTGTACAAACTATGCCCCGTTTGCCGAAACTTTTAGTCACATGCCCATGGCAAGCGAAGTTGCTGTAGAAAAGTTATTGTAGATAAATGCAATAAAATAATGATAAAATAATACGTTTCTTGTTAGGCAAAACAAGTAAGGGATCCTTAGTTAAAACAGGGAAAAAGAACACATTATAGGCAATATTGCAAAGACAAGATAAGAAACAATAGCAAGAAGTGATCAAATCAAAGAATGAAAGATTAGTTTGCCGTGTTTAATTGTATTATGGGGCTGAGGCCAAGGAGGGAACCATTTCCTCAACGCGGATAACCTCACAGGATAATCCTGCTATAGAAATTATCCACTTTGAGGGAACGGGCCTGAATGGCTTATGGCCAAACAAGTTATTTATTCTCAACAGAGGGTAGGCTTTTAGATGAAGAGAAGGGATTAGCCTATTGGTGCATGCCTGCCATTTTACACTCTGTTTCTTTTCTCTTTTCTCTTCGTTTTGTTACTTTGATTCTTTCCCACTTTTTTTTTCTTTCTTAATGCTTGCTCATGTGGAGTTATGGTGATGGTGGTGCTATGATTCTCTCAAAGTGGTTGCTATTGTTCTCTCGTTCCTCCCCTACTGTGCACGGCGAGAGCCCTTTATATACTACTAGCCGTGATTGATTTTATCATTTTAGCCTCTAACCACTTTTGTCTAGTTTAGGGTGTTCCCTCCAACCACCCACTGGTTTGTCAGCTATCCAGCCACCACCATTTACCTGTGCTGGCAGTGCCACTCCCCATTACTAGACAAAGAAGACTATTTTATTTATTTGCTCACCGTGGCATTCTCTTTTGCTATCCTTCATGGCATGCACCAATTGGTTCCAACTCATCCTTTCTTCTTTTGGGTGGTATGTCATTCCAGTAGGACATCACCCCCAAAAGAATATGAGGGGGTATCCCAAAATAGGCTTTCCCTTCTCCCCTCCGCCAGACCATACCCTCTCTTACCTCTGACCCATGACCCGCCACTCCTATATTGGTTGGGTACAGGTTGGTGGTGCCTAGGCCTTGCACGTGCATCACTTCCCGTGTACACCAAAAGCTTGTCTGCTGCTTATGCGCCTGTTGTGGTCTGGAGGCTCATCTGTGCATTATGTCGCTTATCCTTGACCTTTTATGGCGTGAACCATTTTCTAATTTTCCATTCTTTATTAGCTTGTTCTTTTCAAGGGCTGGGCCTTGCTTGATTGTGGGTTTTCCCCCCTTTCAGCCCATTTTTTTTCTCCTTATGCAATCTTGTTGCCATTCCTGCCATACCACTTTACTATTCCCGCTATGGTGTCATTTGACCCGTGCTTGCTGGGCCTCTTTGGTCCTGTTGCCTATTCTTCTCTCAATGACTTAATATGGTCATTGGACTTATACTTATGCTACTTTGGGCTTTTCTTGACCCATTACGTTGCTTGTGGGCTCCTTTGTTCCATTTCTTTCTTCTTGGGCATCCTTGGCCCATTTGCTTTCCTTAGGCATCCTTGGCCCATTTTCTAATTTTGCATACCCATGGGCTTTTACTAACTCTCTTAGGCTTCCCTGGCCCAATTACTGTTAGGATTAGTGCCTTAAAATCCTATTGTATGATAGGTATGTTATTATTTATGACATTATGTATGACTTAATGTTGTAATTAATAAAGTTTCTTTATTATTATCTAAAATGATGGTAACATGAATATTTGGACATTATCATATAATCCATGAGATGCATAGTATGTGATTTATGTGAAATATCACAGAAGATATAAATCACAAGTTTTTTCTAAACTTAGAATTTTAGTTTGTAGTCGGTGATGAAATTGGGCATTTCATCTACGAAGACTATAACATATCAACTAAGATGATTTATCTTGATCATGGAAGTGCAGACTTTTAGTTGATATGTTTTAAGAGTTAAAACATATTAAATTGGATCGTTGTGAGATTTATTATTCTCCTAACGACTGTCAAATGAATAATAAATCTCACGACTTTTATTTACATGAACTCTTAATCCTGAGAGAATAATGGACTTGATCATGAAGTGTAGGATGCTTTGTTATATTAGGAGTGGGATCTAAAGTAATGGTCAAAACCTTAGTGTGTTGGGCAGTCACATTTAGTGTTGATGAAACATATATTCTCAAGATGGAATTCATAGTTTCTATATTCTCAAGATGGAATTCATAGTCTCTTAATGAAGATATAAAATATTCTCTGGAGATATAAAATATTCCCTTGAGATAAGTTTAATGAGTTTTTTATTCAGAATGTTAGGCCTACCTACTTTAGTAAATAGTTACTAAAGTATATATTTATGAAATTAGATTTCATAAATATATGATGAATAACGTAAAGAATTAAACCGGGAACTTAAGGATTAAGACGTAATAATTTACAAAGTGGCAGTCTATATTCATGACTTTGTATTACAACGAATATTTTATGAATGAGTTGCATGTACAATAAAGTCTTGGGATATAATTTATTAATAAGGCCTAGAATGCAATTATATTTATATAGTAGTATTAAATATAATTAATGGTAACTTTGGACTTGTTAAGAGTTGACAGAAAAGCCCAAGGCCCGTTGGAGTTAGTGTCTTATTTGTACTCTTTTGGTCCCATTCCAAGCCACATACTAAAGTCCAATTGGAAATGCCCAAAAGGCTAGTCCAATTAGATAATCAGTTGTAAGGAGAGAAACATACAGAATTTTTTGTAAGAACATGAAATTTTTTGTATGTGAGGGTTAGATACTTTCTCATTCTCCCTTGAACAAATTAATAGAAATTGATTGAGAGACCACACTTCTTGGGCAGAAGTGGAATTGGAGTGAAGATTGAAATTGTTCTCAAGAACTTCTAATCTTTGTTTTGAAATTCATCACACCAAGGTACACTCTCTTGTTCTTAACTTCTGAAATTTACATAGTACATGTTATCAATTGCGAATGAAGTATATTTGTTAATTTTTTTCCGCTGTGTATGTTTTGTATGTGATACAAACATGTATTTTTCCAACAATTACCTTATCCTTCCTCCTTGGGGTTTATGGACTTTCCATCAACCCCTTTCTTTCCTACTTCATTACTTCGGGCTTGCTGCGACCCATTCTCACTTTTCTACATCACATATGTTAGGACATATGTGATTCACTTGTTAGGAACATATGTCACTATTTTATGTTATTGGCTAATCCTTTGAGAAAATGCACTTTATTTGTGTTTGGGTAGATCTAGGATGTGTTTAATACTTCAAGAAACCTTGTTTCAAGATCAAGTGTTAAAGCCATGTAAGTCTGTCCAAGATTCAAGATTCAAGATTCAAGATTCAAGCTGAAAAGTGCTTGTCATTAAAGCTCGATAGCTAGCTATCTTTCGAGATTTGTGGAGCTGTTGAAGGCCATGGCTCGACAGCAGCTTAACATATTGGGTATCTGTCGAGATTTATGAAATTCAATTTTTCAGGACTGTTTTTCATTCAATTTGTGATTGTATGTTTAGGCTTTCTTTTCTCATAACCCTAAACACATAAAAGGATTATTTTAATGGCCGTCAAAGGTGGACACAAGTTGTACAAGTGTTGAGCAAAGTTTGTTCAAGCAAATTGTGACCGGAGAGAGAATTTGCCCTAGTTCATCTTTCTTGTGAAGAAGCTGCTGTGTTTGTACACCATAGGGTTTTATGACCAAGCATATTCTTAATCTTCATTGTGTGATGAACTGAAGAACTTTGCAGCCAACAACCTTCTTTAGTTGGTGATTGAAGTTGCGTATTGGGATCTACGCATTTGGTTAGTCACGTATTGGGAGCCGTGCATTACAAGGAGAGATTGTCACTACAAAACAAGTCCAATTGGATATTGGGGTAAGGGTTCAACTGTAGGTTGATATAAGGTACTGGGCTTCCTTTACTTGTAACCACTTGTTGTGATAATAGTGGATGACCTTAAAATCACCAGGTGGGGTTTTTGCTATATTGGTTTTCCCCATTCGTAAACAAATCACCGTGTCAATTTATTTTCCATTGCATATTTAGTTTAATTGGTGATTTGTTTGTGCTACCACGCGTTTGCATGTTAATTTGATTAATTGATAAACTTGACTAATTAATCAATTAATTTATCACAAGGGATCAATACGTTTTTGGCCTATCAACATAATGCCCATGGGTTTACTATTTCTCTCTCTGAGTTCTTTTAGGCCCATTTGCTTTCTTCAAGGCGTATGCATTTACTTTACGAGCCTATGAACCATTGTTCCTACCATTCGAGTTTAATGGTTTTTCTAGCAATCCACTAACTCTTCTCTGCCCATTTGTTGGGCTTCTTCCTTCTACTTGGCCTCAAAATGAGCATCAACAACCGTCATCACAACAAAAGTCAAGAAATTCAATCCCATAACTCATATAGGCAATTTACCAAACACTTGGCATGCAACAAGTACATGACCACATTCACATATGTCAAAGCCATTCAAATGCAAAGGAAACACTTTGAAATCAACTCATGCAACAACGAAGCCCATATAGCTGCTCTAGGAAACCAACCCTCAAATACCCATTGGTGAAATAGACAACCAAAACACCCCCATCAAAGCAAACACCCCTAAATAGTTTGAAATTTTCAGATTTAATAAAACTCTTGCTGCCTAAATCCTTATGACCCTCTAATCTTTCAATAGTCACCAAACCCATCAATTATATATGTAATACCCAGAAAAAAAGAAAAAAGAAAAAGAGAGAGAGAGAGAGACTTTAAAGGTGGGGTATTTAAGTAAATCTTTTGTGGGGTCAATTTTAGAATTAATATTATTAAGGGAGTTCTTAGAAAATAAGGTTGAAACCCTAGCTATTTATAAGCCAATTAAGTCAATGTATAATTACAGATATTTTGAGAAAGGAGATTACCCAAGATATTCAAGTAGAGAAGGATTCACGGCACAATTGAAGTAAAAGCCTAATGAATCTCATCCTCACGTCAAATCTAAGAATTTTATGGAATTAGAATATTTTTTTTATGTTGGTATTTTTGGCTAGTAGTGAAATTATCTAAAAATTCCTATGGGTTTTACGACGTAAGTGTAAATAGAGAAGGGTTGGAATTGGGTGATAAAATCCCTTTTTCACTGTATGTCTTTCTCTGTAATATCTTCAATTATGGTGCTTTGTTGGTCATGGAGTTGCTTCAGGCGCACATTACTCTTTTGTGAATCTTTATTATAAGAAACAATGGACTATTGGTTAGACCTTTAGTCTAATAGCCTACTAGACTTTAGAGTCTATGAAGATAAGAGACAGATGCTATTTATTATAGATTGTACTCAGCTTTACATAGTATTCTGTTAGGACATATGTGAATCATTTTAGAGCATATATTAAAATTTTATATAATTGGCTAATCATTTGACAAAACGCAATTTACTTGTAATTGGGTAGATTTAGGATGTGTTTATTACTTCAAGAAACAAGGTTTCAAGTTCAAGTGTTAAAGCTATGCAAGTCTGTCCAAGAATCAAGTCAGAAAGTGTAGGATTTTAAAGCTCGATAGCTAGCATCTATCGAGGTTTAAAAGCTGTTGAAGCCTGTGGCTCGATATCTAGCTCGATAGATGGCTATCTATCAAAGTTTATGAAGTTCAGTTTTTAAGCTGATTTTCATCCAATCTGTGAATGTGTGTTTGAGCTTTCTTTTCTCACAGACCTAGACATATATAAGGATTATTTTGAGGTCTGTAAAAGGTTACATAAGTTGCACAAGAGTACAATTCCACAAGTGTGAAGAAGAGTGTGACCGGAAACCTAGTTTGCCCTAGTTCGTCTTTCTCTTGAAGAAGCTGCTATGTTTTGTACACCTTAGGATTTTGTGACCAAACAACTTCATGATCTTCATCATGTTATGAACAAAAGAACTTTGTAGCCAACATCCTTCTTAAGTTAGTGATCAAGTTGCGTACTGGGATTCGTACAATTAGTTAGTCACGTACTGGGAGCCGTACATTGAAAGGAGAGATTGTCACTATAGAACAAATACAAGTGGGTATTGGGGTAAGGGTTCAACTGTAGGTTGGTATAAGGTACTGAGATTCCTTTACTTGTAACCGCTTTTGATAATAGTAGATTCTTGGGAGTGGTGACCTTAAAATCACTCAGTGGGGTTTTTGTCGTGTAGGCTTTTCCCATTCGTAAACAAATTACCATGTCAATTTATTTTCTGCTGCATACTTTAGTTAATTGATGATTTGTTTATGCTGCCACGTATAATTGCATGCTAATTTGATTAATTAATGAAAGTTCAAAAACGTGTATAAACACCCTTGAACGTTTAGACCCCCAAATTACAACTTAACCAATTCAAGCAATATGTCAAACAACAAATGTGCGGAAACTTAACATAAGCTATAATATGGAATTGGTTAAACACTATCTAAGGCAAAACAAAACATAATCCACAGCAAATAATAAAAATGCAAAGATAGAGAGGAAGGAAGATGCAAACACAAAGACAACACGCGATGTGTTATCGAAGAGGAAACCGAAGCCCTCGGCGTAAAACCTCTCCGCCGCCCTCCAAGCGGTAAACAATCCACTAGAAAATACAGTTGGGATACATGGACAGCAATAGACCCTCCAAGCCTAATCTACCCAGTGCACCTAAGCCCTTCAAGCTTCTTACTCCAACGAGGTTGCGCCGAACCTTTTTCTTTTCTAGCTTCCCGGATTCTGCTACTAGATCGTAGCATCAACCAATGAAGATTGGTTCCTTCCTAACTGCTTCCTAGAAATCCAAACAGCTCTCTCACAGTAGTGATAATGGTGAGAATCAGGTTTGGTATAATGCCTCTCAAGGATTTGACAATGGAGAGGAAGAGAGTTGAGGAATTTGAAGAGACTCTAAGGTATAGATTGTGGGTGAATCAATCTTGTTTTTCTTTAGAGTTTCTCTCTCAAAATTCTCTCTGGAAGCTCTCTCACAATCGTGGGTAAAATGGGTATTTATACTGGAGTGGGAGAGGAATGTGAAACGTTAGGTTTTACAAAACAGGGGTGGCTCGCGGCTTGACCTCGCGGCTTGATCAAGTCGCGAGATCCAGTCGCGAGATAACCGTATGGCCAGTTGTCCTGTTTTGTCCTGTAGTGCTCCAGCTAGCATGACTGTTCATCTTCCAGCATGCTTGGCACGTGTGTTGCGTCTGGCGGCTTGTAGCCGCGAGTCACCCGCGAGTCCCAGCCGCGAGTTTCTGTTTTCTTGCACACTCTTGAGCAATCTTCACTTTATCTCACTCACTACCCTTACATCAAACCCACCTAAATACAAGGTTACTAAATACTGAATTACAAGCAAATTTGGCACGGAATAAAGCCAATTAGATGGTTGAATAAATTCAACCTTACAATTAATAAACTTGGCTAATTAATCAATTAATTCATCATAAGGGATCAATACGTTTTTGGCCTATCAAGTGGTATCAGAGCAGGCATACTCTGATTAGGGTTAATCTTTGCTGTGTGATCTATTGACCTTTCTTTGTCGTGGATAGTGGACAGTCTCTTTTTATACATCCTTTATTTAATGGCATTAACTATGCATACTGGAAAGTACGCATGAGAGCTTTTTTGCAGTCATTAGATGAAAGGGTGTGGCAAGTTGTGGAGATAGGCTGAACCAAGCCTACGGAAGCGCTGGCCGATTACGATGATGCTAAGATCAAGGTGGCAAACTTCAACAGCAAAGCATTGAATGCTCTATTCAATATAGTCACAAATGAGGAATTTAAGAAAATATCCTCTAGACAACTTTTAAAGGAACTAAGGCAATCAAGGATTCAAAGCTTTAAAGGCTGACTACAAGCTTTGAAGAGATCAAGATGGAGGAGGATGAGTCGTTTGATGAGTTCTATGCCAAGCTTAAGGACATAGTAAACTCAGCATTTAATCTTGGGGAAACCATTCCTGAACCCAAGATTGTGAGAAAGGTGCTCAGAATTCTACCCGAGAGATTCCATGCCAAGATCACTGTCATTGAGGAATCAAAGGACATTGACAAAATTCCTTTGACTGAGCTGGTTGGAAATCTGCAAACCTATGAGTTGGGTTTGACGAGGATAGGGAAATCAAGCAAGAGCAAGAGCAAGAGCATGACTTTAAAATCCAAGAGCAGTGATACTGATGAGTCTTCTGATGATGAAGATTCTAAGATGAAGTCCTACATCACCAGTCCATTCAAGAAGTTTATGAAGAATGCCAATGCAAAGGGCTTCGACAAGGATCGTAGAGAGTCGAGTTCTTCTCAGTCTAAGAGTCAAGACAAAGGGAAGAAGGATGCTAGGGATGGCGGTTACTATACTGTTCCCTCAGGGCCAAAGTGCTTTGGGTGTCAAGGCTTCGGTCACATGAAACAAGAGTGCCCTACTTATCTCAAGACCATTGGAAAAAGTAAGGCACTTGCTGTTACCTTAAGCGACACTAAGCTTGAGGATGACTCTAATAATGAGGATGATGGAATCCTAAATGCCTTCATTGCCACCGTAAATCCTACTAAAGGAATTGTTGAAGATATGGATGAAGAGGAAGAATTGGTGGAGTCTAAGTTTGAGAAGATAGATGAACAAGATGACATCCACACAGCCTATGCAAAGTTATACAAGGTATCAGAAAAGCATGAGAAGTTGTATAGGTTGGCCACCAAGAAGCTTAGTGATGTGGAGCTTGAGCGAGAAGAAATCTCTACAAAGTTTGATGAAGCTAATCAGACTATTGGAGCACTGAGATTTGAGAATAATTTCTTGGTTGAGATGACCAAGAAGCTTGAGGCAGAACTGTTCCAAGTTAGAGCTTAGCCGAAAAGTACTTCAAGCGCTAAGCTTGATGAAATGCTTAGTCTTCAAAATCGGCTTCCGATCGAACCGGTTTAGGGTATGATCTCTATTCTCCTAGTATTACTTCTACTAGTACTACTATTTTTGTTCCTCCTGCTAATAATATTGAAATTGAGAACAATGAAGTTAAAAATGAATTAGCAAGTGAGAACACAAACAAGGGTAAATCTATCTTAGGAGCACCCCCTAAACTTGCTAAGAAAGAGATTAAGAACCCTAAGGCTAAGAAGGGAAACTCTCATAAGCCTAAGTAGAAAAAGCAGCATTTCTGTCATCACTGTGGAGCAGCTGGATGTACTCATCCTAATTGCTACAAGTAGCTAGCCACTCAAAAGAGCAATAGCATGATCACGTCGGGATATCAGAATCAGTTTCCATCCTCTTTTGCTCCTTTTGGAGATCTTCTCAAAGCCCTCATGTTCCTTTTGAACTTGAATGGTTTTAACTCTTTTCCCTCACCACCGGATCAAGGGTTCGCTAAACAGAAAGGTTCTTCCAAGGTGTGGAAGGAAAAGGGCTCCAAGTGATTCCATCACTTATTCTCTTTCTCCCCTTCGTATTTTTGTTTTGCATTACTTGTGTTTTTTGCTTTATTGTTTTGAGTCAGTCTAGTTTTTTGCATTGCTTTGTTTAATTTGTTTTTGTTTGTTTTCTTTTCAGTTTTGGTTTTTTTTTTTTTTTCATATAAAAATAAAAAAAATTTGAAAAATTAGAAAAATACAAAAATAATGTGTGTTCGTGTACATTGGTACTTATGTACCTTGGATAGCCATTAAAACAAAATTTTCTAAACTTTGTATCTTTTGTAGCTTAGATGAGCATCTTTGTGCATAACTAAGCAAGTGAGCTTTGTGGCTCGTGTTTGTGATGAGTAAGATTAAGTGATCTCATGTGCTTAACACTCATATCACTCTTTTTGATGGGAAGGACTAGAAAATCCTACGAGAAACGCATAAATAACCATCTCACCACTGTTGCCTGCCAATCATGAAATGACATTTGTATGCTTCAGCATAGCAAAAGTGCAATGTTAAAAGCTTAACATCATTGGGTATTTCTTTTCTCTTTCCTATATGCCCATGTATGATATGCTTATTAAAAGAAAAAATATGCAAAGAAAATAAAAGCAAAAAGAATAAATATGCTTTATATATGATTGCAAACATGTATTTTAGGAGATGTGGGAGTTATAGGATGTACCTCGAAAGTGATAGTCCCCATCAAACAGTTATGATTGTGTGTGAGTTAAAGTGATTTTCTCATATCCCAAATCGTCATAACGTGTAGACACTTATGCAATCTTGCAATGTTTTTCACACACAATACACAATATTCTTTTCTACTCTCGATACATGTGCAGGTACAATGTGATTTAGCCATCATAAGGAATACATGTGTTAATGTATGCTCACTAAACTATCTTAACTTGTTTTTGAAATATAAAATTGGTTAGACTTGTTTAGTGTGTGTGTGTGTTTTGGGATCTATGTGCTTAATAGTTTTCTTGTTGAGAGATGTTTTTGAGAGGTCAAAATGTTGTTTGGATTCTTGGTTGAGTTGCATATTTGATTGCATTCATGTCTGTGCTTTTCTCTTCTTGAAAAACTATTTTTAAGCAATCTCAACAGCTCCTCGACACCTGGCTTATCTATCGAGCTCTTCAGCTTCTTTTAATCGCAATCTTGATAGCTTCTCGATAGCACCTCGATCCATCAAGAAAGTTTCTGTCTCCTCGATAGCTCATCGATCCATCGAGCTCGTTTTTGCTATGGACACCTCTAGACAGCTGCTTGATAGCTATATCTCTTCATGCCTTTAAAGCTCAACACCTCTCAACACCTTTTGATCTGTCGAGAATTATGAGACTTCTATATATACACGCTTTGCAATTTGTTTCTCATTTCTCTTTGATCTCTCTCGATAGACAGACTTTTCTCTCACTCCCAAACTCTTCTCACCCAACCTCTTTATCTTTCCTGCTCATTCTTTGGTCTTTTCATTGCATATTTCACGGGTATGATCTCTTTTCAAGACTTTAATCATACATTTCATGCATTCTAACCTAGATTTTGGGATTTGTTGAAAAATTTGGGGTTTTTCAAAATCAAAGTGGTTTTTGCAAAATTTTTGGGATGGGCTTTATGAAAATGGTTCTAAATCATCATGCATTGCATCTCATTTGCATTATAACAATGTTTCATGCATGGTAGTTGTGTGTTTACTTTGTTGAATTGATTGAGTGCTAGTAGGATTGGATTGAGCTGAGCCTATGATGTTTTTACTATTTCATATCACATGCTCATGCATTTTCATGCATACGTACCTTACATTCTCTATATTCTTTTATATTGATTGTGTTTGGTGCTTTTCTACGTGTTTCTCTCTCCCTCTCTCTCTTTTGTTTACATTAGTTGCGTCATGGTACCTAAACGTAAATCTACTCTCCCGGAACCCTCTTCTTTCTGAGGCATCCACTTCTTTTGACCTTACTCCCTCACACATCCGGTATTGTGCTGAGAAGGCCAAATTGGACTTCTTTGAGAACTTCTTTAGATGAGGCATTCATTCGGAACGCCAAGTCATTTTGTTTGACTTCTCCAAAACTGACCTACCTACTGTCGTTCATTGTAGGGGTTGGGAGTCACTGTGTGACGTCCCAGTCATTTGTCCATCTATGCTGATACAGGAGTTCTACTCCAACATGCATGGATTTGATTACTAAGTACCTTTTTTTGTTACTCGCGTTCGAGGTATGCGCATCGTGGTCACTTTGGATATTGTATCTGAGGTGCTCCATGTCCCGAGGGTAACGCATCCTAACTACCTCAGTTGTGAGCGTCTGAGGACTGTGTCCAAAGACGAGCTTATGTCAGCTTTTTGTGTGCATCCATCTGATTGGGGTGATCGTCAATTCACTCCATGTTCGGCCTTAGCTAAAGGTCCTCGTTTTCTTAACATGGTTATGACTTTTGTTTTACATCCTTTATCTCATCATAACTCCATTACCGAGCCCTGTGCTTGATTTTTGCTTTCTCTTTTAGAGCATCTTACTATAGATTTTCCCTCTCATTTTATTCTTTCCATCATAGATGTATATAGGGATATGGCGACTCGTGATAAGCTTATCTTCCCTTCAACTATCACGAGGATTTTACTCCATTTTTCTATTCCTTTTCCCGTTTCTGACCACTTCCATGTTATGTGTGCCATAGATGCTGCTATCGTTAAACGGAGCAAGGTGCAGTTATGTTCGAGGTGGTCCGAGATAGCAACTCCTCCCACTCCTTCAGCTCCATCCACCTCTTCTCCCTCTTCTTCTGCTGGAGGTGTGACTCTTGATGTGATCATGGCGCAGCTTCTATGCATGGATGCTCACCTTGATACACTCACTACTGAGTTGTATCAGGTGAACACCTGTATCGGCCATATTGCCAGACGGCAGGCTCTCCATGGTGGCTTTGTGGAGTCTCCCTTTCCTCCTCCTGAGGCATTCGAGGACGATGATGACTCCGACGATGACGATAATGATGAGGATGGAGATGCTAGCTCTTCTAGTGTTGATGAGATGTCTACTTGATACTCTTATCCTTTGTTACTCGTAATAAAAAAGGGGAGTAGTTTTAGATATAAGAGTACTCATACTCATAAGAGGAGGGTTAGTATAGGGGATTTTTGTTAGGGGGAGTGTGTATATTGAGGGATGTAGTGTGGATCTTATGTATCTTTTTCTTTCTTTCTATTTTTAGATACGTTGTTCATGTATCTTAGATCTTGTGATCATATTGTGATAGCAAACCTTGTATTTGTTGATATATATACATTTGAGGTTGTTATTACAGTTCTTTCACCTATCTTTACATGTGTTGTTTCTTTTCCTTCTTTATACACATGTTTCTTATTTCTTGTATGTAATCTTATATTTCTATTTCACACTAAGATGCCTTGATGAGTTTTGTTTAAAGTGTTTCAGAAATACAGGTTGTCAAAGTCTACTTGCCATAAACTTTCTTTTTGCAAAGTTTTTCAAGAGTTTGTGTTAGAATAAATTTTATTGTATTCAACAAGTGATTATGAGTTTAGTGTTCATATTTCATTTGTTTGTTGTGGTTTTGTCACGGATTGCCAAAGTGGGAGATTGTTAGGACATATGTGAATCATGTTAGAACATATGACAACATTTTATGTAATTGGCTAATCTTTTGACAAAACACACTTTACTTGTAATTGGGTAGATTTAGGATGTGTTTAATACTTCAAGAAATAAGATTTCAAGTTCAAGTGTTAAGGCCATGCAAGTTTGTCCAAGAATCAAGTCAAAAAGTGCAGGATTTTAAAGCTCAACAGTTAGCTCGACAACTAGCATCTATCGAGTTTTAAAAGCTGTTGAAGCTCGTGGCTTAACAGCTAACTCGATAGATGGCTATCTATTGATGTTTATGAAGTTCAGTTTTTCAAGCTAATTTTTATCCAATCTGTGAATGTATGTTTGAGCTTTCTTTTTGATAGGCCAAAAACGAATTGACCCCTTGTGATAAATTAACCAATTAATTTAGCTAAGTGAATTAATTAAGTTAATTAACATGCAAACACGTGGTAGCACAAACAAATCACCAATAAACTAAGTATGAAGCGGAAAATAAATTTGACACGGTGATTTGTTTACGAATGGGGAAAACCTAATGGCAAAAACCCCATCGGGTGATTTTCAGGTTACCACTTCCAAAATTCCACTATTATCACAACAAGCGGTTACAAGTAAAGGAATCCCAGTACCTTATACCAACCTATAGTTGAATCCTTACCCTAATACCCAATTGGAATTGTTTTGTAGTGACAATTTCTCCTTTCAATGCACGACTCCCAAGTACGTGACTAACCAATGCGTAGATCCCAGTACGCGACTTCAATCACCAACTAAAGAAGGTTGTTGGCTACAAAATTCTTCAGTTCATCCCAATGATGAAGATCAAGAAGATGCTTGGTCACAAAACCTTACGGTGCACATACATAGCAACTTCTTTAAGAATGATGAACTAAGAGCAAATTCTGTCTCTGGTCACAATTTGTTTGAACAAACTTTGCTCAATACTTGTGCAACTTGTGAACTCTTTGACAACCCTTAAATAATCCTTTTATGTGTCTAGGGTTAGGAGAAAAGAAGGCTCAAAGACAAATTCACGGATTCCAAGAAAACAGAATAGAAAATTTGTTTTTCTTAAACCTTGACTGATAGGAGGTGTTGAGAACACGGGCTGAAACAGCTTTCTTAAGCTCTATAGATGCAGTTGTCGAGCTTTAATGAATTTGCACTGTTTAGCTTGTTTCTTGGACAGACTTAAATGACTTCAATACTTGATTTTGAGACCTTGTTTCTTGAAGTACTAAAAACACCTAAATCTACCCAATTACAAGTAAAGTGCGTTTTGTCAAAGGATTAGCCAATTACATAAAATAGTGACATATGTTCCTAACAAGTGAATCACATATGTCCTAACACTTTTCTCACAACCCTAAACATATATAAGAATTAATTTGAGGGCCGTAAAAGGTTACACAAGTTGCACAAGAGAACAATTCCCCAAGTTTGAAGAAGAGTGTGATCGGAAACCTAGTTTGCCCTAGTTCTTCTTTCTCTTGAAGAAGCTGCTGTGTTTTGTACACCTTAGGGTTTTACGACCAAGAAACTTCATGATCTTCATCGTGTGATGAATAGAAGAACTTTGTAATCAACATCCTTCTCAAGTTGGTGATCAAGTCGCGTACTAGAATCTGTGCAATTGGTTAGTCATGTACTGGGATCCGTGCATTGAAAAGAGAGATTGTCACTACAAAACAAGTCCAATTGGGTATTGGGGTAAGGGTTCAACTGTAGGTTGGTAGAAGGTACTGGGATTCCTTTACTTGAAATCGCTTTTTTTAATGATAGTGGATTCTCGGGAGTGGTGACCTTAAAATCACCCGATGAGGTTTTTGCCGTGTAGGTTTTCCCCATTCGTAAACAAATCACCATGTTAATTTATTTTCTGCTGCATACTTTAGTTAATTAGTGATTTGTTTGTGCTGCCATGTACAATTGCATGCATGTTAATTTGATTAATTAATAAACTTGGCTAATTAATCAATTAATTCATCATAAGGGGTTAATACGTTTTTGGCCTATCATATTCATTCCTTATGAATGCGTTAACGTTTTAGCCTAAAAATAGTCATGTGAGGAAAAAAAGGATCAAAGATCGAGAGAGGCTTTGAATGAACTAAAATTTTGTGCTTCGGGGAGTTTCATCTGATCTTTTGAAGGTTGGATAAAAAGTTTTCCTCCACTAGGTCTCTAGGTTGATGGTATTTATACACCATATGCCACTTATTCTTTGGATAATGTGATTACATATCATCTTTTGATATCTCCTGGAAACATTTCACTAGCAATTTTAGTTAGCATTGCTCATTTACTTATAGGACCTCTGTCTTCCCATTTTGAAACAAATTTAAACAAAGTTGATACAAATGATCTTTTATGTGGTAGAATGTGAAATATAGCCATAGAGAAACCGTAGGAGAGTTAATAGTGAGAAATTATTGGATACTTTGGAAGTTTCTCTTCTGGCCAAGTACCTTGCAAGTTATTCTTATTATTTGATTATTGAGTAAATGGTACCTGAAAAATTGTTTTAGGTGATATCTAAGGATTTTAGAAGAAGTGTTAGGGAGAAGTTCCTTTTTGTATGGCTTTTGGAGGTAAGTAACCTTATCCTAATTCGTTTTATTTTGCTTATACTACTATATTTTAACTACTGAAATTTATTTATAATTGTTATAATTTCATTTAATTGTTTTAGCTACATTGATTTAAAGCAAAGAATAAAGAATTATCACAACTATATTTTGATTACTGAATATATAATTATATATATATATGTATTTGAATGATATATATTTTTGTTTGAACTATGATTTGATATATATGATTTTGGATAATCTGACTATGTTTTGACTCTGATAACCAACCAATGGGGGTTATTTATTGGTACTGAAACTAGTTCTATCTGGGCATCACGAGCCTATCGTGTTTCTGGACCCAGCTAATGGGGGATATACATTAGTACGAAACTAGTTTCATGTGAATCTGATGCCCAGTCACGGGGATATAATGTGACCATAGTCATAAAGATTGTTAAGAATATGAATTATGTTTGAATATTTGAACTGTTTTAAGTCCTTGAAACTACTTATGTGTTTTTGGAACCTATTGTAAATTATAGCTTGATATATGGAAAACTGATTATTTTCTAATCCACCTATGATATATTTGTAAGATTAAAGTATTCGATCTACGTACAATGTATTATTTTATAGATCTATTTGCTTGATAGAACTTATTAGGACTTTGGTTACTTATTGAGTTGTCAACTCACCCCCCTTTTTTCCCTCCAGTTTCAGATTGTGAAGAATAGCAAGTTTTGGGAATTTTGTTGTTGTGTTGTGAGCATGAAAAAAGCTTAGTGATTTTGGGAATAGATGGTCTTGTAATAGTCTTATATCTTTTGGCCAGTTGGCGTTATGTACATGAGGTTTGAATTTTGTTCCTTTTGAATTATTGGAGATCTTTTCATAAAGAAATTGTTGAGGTATTTTGGATTTATTTAATATAATTTTTGAGGATAAATTTTAGTTGCTAAGAAAGCCTTGCACACTTGTAGGGTGTTTACTTTATAAGCGTGTGGCCGTTGTCACATGTCTATCTCTATAGTTGGGTTCAAGGCGTGACAATATACCATAAACATCATAAAATAACAAAACCCAAAGTATTTCATAGAAGAATTTGAGAGAAGACTCATATTTTTACCTTGGGTTTGATCCACTTCAAAATCTCATGAAGTTTGGTTACTAGGAGGATTAACAAAGAGAACTCCTCACTTCCTAGGAAGTCTTGATTTGAGAAGGGAAAAATGATGAAGGAAACATGGGGCTAGAGGATTCAGTCATGAGGGAAGGAGAAGAAGGAACAAGAGAAAGGAAGGAGAGAGGAGTCGTGAGAGGAGCCGTCAGGCTCCATCTTCTCACTCTCAAAGCATACACTACACTGTCACATGCTTTTAGAGGCGATCCCCTCTAGTTTGAGAGCATTTTATGTTGTTGTTAGATCACATGCTGTTTCCCTTTGTATATATTCTTTGGTCATGTGAAGGAATTTTTGATTTGTTTGTTTTGTGCATGATAATTTCTTTTTCAAAAATGCCTAAACAAAAATCCTTGTTGTTTTCTATGCCTATCACTTGCTTCTTGCATTTTTCACATTCATGTCACACACTGTTTGTTTACATTCAGGTTTGTCTGTTTGTTAATCAAATGTCATATACCCACTTGCCTAATCACGTGTTGTATATCCATCTTGTCAGTTGCTCATGTTTCACATGTACATCCATTTATGTTTCATGTTGGTTTTTGCTTGCTTGCCTATATGTCATATATCTATTTGTAACTTGTTTGTGTGCTTTTCTGTGCCTTATATGCCGCTTCACCATCATGCTATGTGTTGTATGTCCTTTTATTGACTGCTTCTGTCTACTCACATGTGTTTCATGTATCAACTAGCTTGATTGTCTATATGTTGTATACCTATCTCTCAGTTGCTTCTGTCTACTCGTCTATCTTTCATATATTCACTCGTTTGTTGTCTATATGTCGTATATTTGTCTCTCAGCCGCTTCTGTCTACCTCTATGTCTTATTTGTTGATTTGTTTGCTTCACTATCTCCAATTCATGTATCTCTTGGCTTGCTCTCTATGCATTCACATGTTGTTACCTTGTGTTTCATGCATACCCCTTTTGTTTCTTTGTCTCCCATGCATTCATTATATTGTTGAGTTACCTCATGCTTTTGCGGGTTGTTTGATCCCATGAGTTGATCGACCCACACCAAAATGTGTTTTATTGATATTAATGATGTTGATATCTTTGTTGATTTTGTTGATGGCGTTGTTGATATCAATGTTTGTTTATAATGTTGAAGATGATGATGTTGTTATCTTTTTCTCGTACATACTAGTTTCGGGTTGCTCATGCAACCCATTTCCCACATGCCTTATGCATCTCATGCATTTCTATGTTACTCGTAACTTTTGCCATGTGCGGATGATTGTAGACACCCCATTTTGTTCAAACCTATATCCAAGCCCCCTGGTCCCAATGATGAGAAATCAAATCACTAACAAGATGATCAGCATCATGTATGGAACCCAATGAGGATGACAAGCTTAAATATAACCCATCACAGTCCAAGCCCAAGCCTAACTATGAAAATTTGTAGGAAACCGAAAGCGCAAAAGAAAATTTTGACCTAATTTGGCCTAGGCTTACAAAGAGTGTGTACATGGGGTATATGACACGTTACTCTCTAGACAGAAAGCCTAAAATCACTCTATTTCCATATTGATGAAATTTTAGGGCAACTAGCCTGATCAACTGGCTTCCCAAACTTGTCATCAAACCCTGTCTACCCATTTCCCCTATAAATACCCCTATTTCCAACATCCAAAAAAAGAAAAGAAAAAGAAGCCTTACCGAAACTCTGCCGAAATTCCCTCAGAATACCTAAACCTTGATTTTTAAGGCTAGAAGGGTAGAAAGGTTGAGGATTAGATTAGTCTTTAGATTTCTTGATTTGAAGATAGTCCTTTTCTCACCCATATTTGAAATCTAGTTGGTTCAAGCTTGCAAACAAATAATTTAGGGTGTCCCGGTTTACCCTAATCAAGTCACTCAACTAATCCTCCCACACACACAACTACGGTAGTCGATTTTATCTGAGGGGCCTGTTAAACAACATTACTGTAAGTGCTACGAGGAGGAGATGTGGATCTTTTCCATGACCCACACTCTTTTTATTGATTATTGTTTTCATTTTGTTTTTTGTTGTTTTGCAAGTATGTAATTTGTTCTGTGTCTTTGATTTTGTTCATTTCCCTTGTTTGTGCTAAGAACATGCAAGAAACCTAATCTATCTCAAGATATGTACGCATAGGATAAGATGCACACATTGTTTTTTGGATGGCTAGGGTTTTTGTTTTGGTTGTTTTCTGGAAATCTTCCTTGAATATCAAGTGTGTACACTTGTAGAAAAGTGCGCACACACCTTTCTTATGGCGCATGCCAATTTGGCTCTAACTAGATTTCTTGCCCTTTTCTATCTTATTCATTAATAATGCCATGTTTTATTATCTTTATTTATTAGCTTTAATCCATCTAACTATTTTGGTTTCCTTTCCGATTTGATATTAATTGTAAAATACCAAAAATATCTCTTTTTCTTTCCTTTTCTATCTCTAAACCTTAATCCACACCTTCTCTTCTTTCTCATCCAATCTTTAATTCTAATTCAAACTCAATAAGGAAACTAAAAGTCTTAGAGATAAAACAAGCAAACATTTCAAATATAAAAGATTTAAATACTTTCTTAACTTAAAGTCAATAGTCTATCAACAATCAATTCATTTGAAATTAATTAATTATTCAAATATAAGGAAAGTATTTCAAAGAAGATTTTAATTAAGGTAATCAATTTGAATCTAAATGGTAACATCAGAAGTCAAGTTAATCAAATCCTTCTAAGCTTTAAAAGGTGCAAGCTCTTAATGTCAATTCAAGGCAACTTAAGTCTAATAAGGGGAAAACACACATTAATTAATGAAGATTCCACGTCAATTAATAATATCTCCTCATAAGACTTAAACATCATTTGGAGTAAGACTAGTAAGGCTCGCAACTCTGTTTGGTATCCACATGCATGTGCCCGTGAATATGCATGATTGGACAAACACATGTGTACACTTGATTTTCTTATCATGCCTTGCCATGTTGTTTTCCATGCTAGGCGTTGTTCCTTTGAGTTCATTGCCATGAATCAGTTTTCCTTCCTATGGCAACTCCTATGCTCGTATGCCTTCATCACTATCATGCTAACATGTTATATTTTGTTGCTCATTTCTATGGTTCCATGTTCTCACATCCACATCACTTTCCATATTTGTCTTACACGACCCACAGACTACACCAAGGTCTAGATGTAAATGCACACTTTTGAACCTCTAGGATAAATCTACCTCTTGTCCAAATCAAGCAACGATATATGAATGCCAGCTATAGTTGTGCAGGCTTTGGGTGCCTAACCTCTTCCCATCTGGTAGCCTCACTCCGGACCTTGTCTAGTAGAAAGACCTTCATGGATTCATTTCTTTGGTTCCTAGACTTATAACCAGGTGGCAACTACATTGCTTCTTTTTAAGCAATGATATATGAATGCCAGCTATGGCTGTGTAGGCTTTGGGTACCTAACCTCTTCCCATCTAGTACCCTAACTCTAGACCTTGTCTAGTAGAAAAATCTTCATGGATTCATTTCTTTGGTTCCTGGACTTATAACCAGGTGGCAACTCCATTGCTTCTTTTTAAGGGGCACCGCATACTCTAAGGCTCAGGTCGGTTTAAGCCTAAAACCACTTCTAGGGAGATTGAGTACCACGTATCCCACCTTATTAAGAAGGAATCGATATGCCGGTATGTCATCTAAAAGGGGCTAAGAATCACAGAACTATAGACACCTCATTTTGTACCCCGTACGACTCGATCCCTCGTTTCCTAATGATGACATCACTCAGAGGCCCAAGATTGATTAGGTTCTATCTTGTGAAACTTTGACTTGAAGGATGTTTTGGTAAAGAAAATGTGTAGGGAAAACCCTAAGCATGTGCACACATACACATGTATGCATATGCATGCCTTTAAGTATGTGTACGCATACACCAAGCATGCGCACACATACCCTGTGTATATGCACGGATGTAGGGTTTCAAAATACTTGCAAGGAAAGTTTTCGAACATTGAAATTGTGTAGAGTGAATACCACATCATCTGGGAGCCACCTTACACCCCTCTTTTGTCACTATAAAAAGGCCCCAAATGCTCTTTTACCAAAACATGCCAAATTCACTAGAAAATAGTGAATCAAAGTGGGAGTTTTTATTCTATAACATTCTCAAGTTAAAGTTTACTTGGTTGGGGCCTATTTTGGTCTTGACCTTCGAGTTTTAAGCTTACTAACATTCTTGGTTTTGTTCTTGATTATATTGACTGAGGGAAGTAATCAGATCAAAGTTTTAAAAAGTTCTACTGTTTAGGTAAAGGTTCAAACTTTATCTCTTCATTTTCTTGTTTGTTTATTTGTTTCCTTTTGTGTTTTATTGATTTAATATCTTGCTTGTTAGTTTAGGTTTTTTAGTTTTTATATTAGAAGCATGATAAGTTGTTAGATTTCATTTATTGATCTTATGTTTTGGCATGTTTTAGGGGTCGGTGTTTTGGGGCATGTGTGCATGTGCATGCATCATGCATGTGTACACATACTAGCATGTAGACGTATGCACATGGGATATGCACGAATACCCCATGCATGTGCACAAATGCTTGATTTTTTTTTTTTTTCACATGTTTAGTTTATGGTTGGTTTAGTTGTGCATGTTTAGGTGTTTAGATCAATAAGATAACATGTTTACTTGTTTAATTGTTAGATTAAGGGTTAGGGTTTTAAATGCTTGGATAAACTAGATGAACATGCTTAGAACATGAATATGCATTGATGCATAGTTGCTGTGATGTAGTGAGGTAAGTCATGTATATAAAGATGAACATGCTCCTATTTGAATGATGATCATGATTGGATATTAGGATGCCATGGTTAGGTGATTGGAAATTCTTTTTTAAATGCCATGATCAATACGCATGTGATGATTCTTGCTGCTATTGCCCTACTATATGTATTGTTTGCTACCTTTGGATAAAGCATGTTTTGTTAGATGAATGATAGGATCTCTTTACATTTGTTGCAATGGGATGATATGTCATGTTGTATGCTAGATACATGTTAGAGTAAAAAATAACATGATAGAGGACATAGAACACAATGAGTGAAGACTGACCTACGGGTCTAGTGGGGTTAGGTGCCTAACACCTTCTGACCCTCATACCTAAACTCCAGTCACATGCTCTGGTAAAGATCAATCATTCCATAAGGGCACTATATTTATGGTTCTTAGACCTAATTTAGGTGGCGACTCCATTTACACCCTCCGCTCGGTCCACCCTAGGTCGAGGCGTACTTCCTACAAGGAAACCATTACCACTCCACGCGGTCGGGGCACTTGTGCCCATAGTGGAAAATCCATTAGGGATAGAAAAATTTGACTCAATGTGTTCCATTTCCTAATCGAAATAAAGGCTTTTCTAACATTGTTTTGCACACACTTTCTGTCATGCCCCTAACCTAACCAAGAGGGTTAAGCATGCAAAAATAGCTTCACATTACAAGGTTTTCACCTTACAAGCATGCAAGGCCTTCAAAGAGCATTAATAAATCTAAACAATTGACATATTAGATCAAATCCAATAAAGTACAAAAGTCCAATTATAATAACAATCTTCCAAATCACAAAAAAAGACTAAATATTTTAAGACTAAGAGTCTAAACAAAAGATAATTTTTAAACATAAAAGCTCAAATCTTATTCCAATGATTCCTAAACTTCACTCATACACACATCTAGCAGAAGCCCAAACACATGCTACTCTTCCTAATCAGAATCTGAAATGGGAAAGAAGAGAAGGGGGGGGGGAGGGTGGTGAGTTGACAACTCGATAAGTATTACAATACACCTTCCTCCCCTTTTTTTTTTTTAAACATGTGAAACTATGCCAGACCTCAAAGCCTAGACTACTAGACTTTTGTATTCCCCAAGTCGGGAAGTCCATCACTAGACTTTTCCTTTGTATCTCTCTCTTTCAACCATCCATCACCACCGCACATCAACCCACATCTCACCAAATTACCCACACAATCCACTACCACCACCACCAATCCAAACACAATCCAACCCAACCCACTACTATGAAGCCAAACACCTCTCTCTTCCTTTGCCTCTCTCTTTGAAAGAACCATACATTAAGAAAATAATAATTAAAAAATAAATAACAAATCGAAATCCCACTTAAAAGATGCTATAATAGGCCAAACGGTTCTAGAAGGGACTTAAATACATTATCAAAGATTGGCTCTTGGTGTTTATAAAAAAAAAAAAAAAAAAAAAAAAAAGATTGGCCCTTGGTCGAACTTATCATCAATATAGTGCAGCCAATTTGTATTCTTCAAATCCTCTTTGAGCAATATTGTATCATATCAGAAGCTCTCATAGATATCTACTTCACCCAATCTTGAAGAATATTGTCCTCCATTTTTTGCATGGAGCACCCAGCCATAGCCACAGCCACACTTACACCCACACTCATCAAACCAACACCGCAGTACCACCCACCACCGCCAACATCCTCAATCACACTGATTCAATCTAAAGCCCACCGATTCAAAGCCAAAAATCACAAAACCCACCATCACCACCACAATAAACCCAACCACCACCATTAACACAAAACCTAGCCACCACTATGTCCAGATCAACCTATAACCCTCATGACCAAATCAACACAAAAACCCACAAATCCATAGCAACCCCATTAGAATCCATAACAAACCCATCATAATCCATAGCAAACAGATTTGAGATAGAAAGGAAGGAAATGCTAAGATGGGATTCGGGTTTGAAGAGGAGAGAGCAGAATGAAGTAGAGAGAGAAAGTGAAATGAAATAATGAGAGAGAGAGAGAGAGAGAGAGAGAGAGAGAGAGAGAGAGAGAGAGGAGAGAGAAGAAGTATCAGACAATAAAAAACTAAAATTTTATTATACAATCTTGCTATAGTACCTTTTTAGATATTGGATGGTACTGTAGCGCGATTGTAAATTTTTTTGCATTTAGCCCTACGGATAATGCACTCTTTTAATAGTTTGATGCTATAAATTTACCATTTGGGGGTTTTACAATACCCAATACTAATGCTCTTAGGAGTATCCCATCACCTCTTCGAGGCAACGAAACCCGCACTTGGCAGGAATTGCCAATTTGGGGTTAGGGTGAACTAGGGGTATTTTTCCATCCCTAATGAGGTAACTTTGACATTAATTAGGTATAGATGAAAGTAAGAGAGCAAGATAGTCATGAGAGTGGTAAAAAAGAGGGAAAGTAAGTGTTTTTGGGATGATAATAGAGTATATAAAAAATAAATTGTAAATAGCATATGTATAAAAAATAAAAAATTAAGTATAAAAAATTTAAATATATAGCAAAGAAAAAAAATTCGAGGAAGAGGCAGGACGAGATGAGGTAAGCAAAACCCTTCCCTGTTCGTCACTTCTTTGGGGTTAGGAAAACCCATGCAGGGTAAAGTAGGGTAAGGCGGGTCAAGCAGGATTTTTTGCCATACTTTTATTTTTTAGAGAACACTGCACATTTTTAACTTTAAAACAATGACTTGCCATTTTTGGAAAAGAAAATTGTTCAATTTGTGGTGAATCTAAAGGGTGGCAAGGATTTAGGAATTACCAAATTAGAGGTGGAGTTTGGTCAAATTTGAATTTTGACCGCCGTAAAAATAAAAGATGCCTCATATTAGGGTACATATTAGGACATCCCAAAAAGGGCAGAAAGGTAATTAGCTTACTTACTTTTTAAATAAGACTACATATTAGGACATCTCAAAACGAAAAAGATGACTAACAATTTGGGATGGATAAAGTATATATTAAAAGGTTCATTTTACAAGTTTGATGAAGCAAAAAATGGTCACCAGTCAATGACCTTGTCTAAGCTATGACGAGGTAACATTCCCTACAAAGAAGAGAGAGAAAGACGCTAGAGTGGCATTAGCCAACGGTTCTTCGATGATTAAGTCAGTAAAATTCTCAATATCTCTTATAGGATTAGAATGTAATTCTGTATGTTTGAATTTGTGTACCTTTCTTTTAGTGCTTGGTGACTTATTTATAGCCTTAGTATGGCTGTTGGGAGGCTTATTATAAGTGTAACTGATGGCAGCCTCTTAGTGGGTCTCTTGGTTGTCTTTTGTAAGGCTTAACGGGCTCATGGTTGGCCTTTTTGACCATTGGAGCTCGTTGGTTATGAAACCATTAATGACTGCGCCATAAATGTTGTATGGTCATCCTCTCATGGACGACCCTGTGGATTGTATGCTCGTCATCTGTATGGACAAGCATGTAGATTGAATCCTCGTCAACTATATGACAGGCTTGTAATTTTAGTACTCGTCAGTTGCCCCCTTATTCTTGCATTGACCGTTTGGATGACTGTAGGAATATTGATGATTTACACCCATTTTGATGAAGACTCCTATTTTTGGATGCCATTTGTATCACATGCTTCTTGCTAATCTTGAAAATTAGGTAGAACTTTTGATTTGTTAATATTATTGATCTTGCCTACTTTTCTGAGAATTTCATCATAACAGTTATGCCCTTTGGTTTTTATACTTGTGACTTTAATCATACGACTTTATTCTTTTTTTTGTGAATTGGGTCATTTATATGATTTTGTTCACTAGTTTTAATCTTATGAGTTTGATCACATGACTTACTCTTGTATTGGGAATTTTTGTTATCGATGTGATTTTTGTCACTGATTTTAACCTTGTGAGTTTACTCTCGTGATGAGAATTTTATCATCAACGTGATTTTACTGGTTAGTTTTTAACCTTGCGAGTTTATTTATACGACTTACTCTCACTTTAAGAATTTGGTTGTCATTATAATTGCACTCTTCGGTTTTCAACCTTGTGAATTTAATTATATGACTTACTCTCGCTTTGAGAATTTGATCGTCATTATGATTGTACTCGTCGGTTTTTGAGCCATGTAAATTTAATCATATGACTTACTCTCGCTTTGAGAATTTGATTTATCATTACGATTGTACTCATTTGTCTTAACCTTATGAATTTAATCATATGACTTTATTCTTGTTTTGAGAATTTGGTCATCAATATGATTTCAGTCATTGGTTTTAACCTTGTGAATTTAATTATATGACTTACTCTCGCTTTGAGAATTTGATCGTCATTATGATTGTAATCATCGGTTTTTAACTATGCGAATTTAAACATATGACTTACTTTCACTTTGAAAATTTAATTTGTCATTATGATTGTACTAAATTGTTTTAACCTTATGAATTTAATCATATGACATTATTCTCGTTTTGAGAATTTGGTTGTCAGTATGATTTTACTCATTGGTTTTAACCTTGTGAATTTAATCATATGACTTACTCTCGCTTTGAGAATTTGATCGTCATTATAATTGTACTCGTCGGTTTTTAACCTTATGAATTTAATCATATGACTTACTCTCACTTTGAGAATTTGATCATCAATATGATTGTACTCATTGGTATTAACCTTGTGAATTTAATCATATGACTTACTTTCTTTTTGAGAATTTGTTTGTCAATATGATTTTACTCATTCGAATTGAACCTTATGTGACGATTTTACTCTTAATGAGATTTTTATTGTCTACTTGGTTTTACTCGTTGGACTTCAGTGATGGGTTTTCTTCTTGAATTTTTTTTGTCTTTTTTAGGACATATGTGATTCACTTGTTAGGAACATATGTCACTATTTTATGTAAATGCTAATCCTTTGACAAAACACACTTTGCTTGTATTTGGGTAGATCTAGGATGTGTTTAATACTTCAAGAAACTTTGTTTCAAGATCAAGTGTTGAAGCCATGCAAATCTGTCCAAGATTCAAGCTGAAAAATGCCTGTCATTAAAGCTCGACAGCTAGCCATCCATCGAGCTTAAAGAGCTGTTCAGCCCCATGGCTCGGTAGTAGCTCGACAGATAGGGTATCTATCGAGGTTTATGAAAAGCAGATTTTCAGTTCTGTTTTGACTTTAATCCGTGTTTATGTGTTTGGGCTTTCTTTTCTCACAACCCTAGACATATAAAAGGATTATTTTAAGGGCTGTCATAGTGTTCACAAGTTGCACAAGTGTTGAGCAAAGGTTGTTCAAGCAAATTGTGACCGGAGACACAGTTTTACCCTAGTTCATCGTTCTTGTGAAGAAGTTGCTGTGTTTGTGCACCGTAGGGTTTTGTCACTAAGCATCTTCTTGATCTTCATCGTTGGGATGAACTGAAGAACTTTGCAGCCGACAACTTTCTCTAGTTGGTGATTAAAGTCGTGTACTGGGATCCGCATAATTGGTTAGTCACGTACTAGAAGCCGTGCATCAAAAGGAAAAATTGTCACTACAAAACAAGTCCAATTGGATATTGGGATAAGGGTTCAACTGTAGGTTGGTATAAGGTACTGGGATTCCTTTACTTGTAACCGCTTGTTGTGATAATAGTGGAATTTCGGGAGTAGTGACCTTAAAATCACCCGGTGGGGTTTTTGCCGTTAGGTTTTCCCCATTCGTAAACAAATCACCGTGTTATTTATTTTCCGTTGCATACTTAGTTTAATTGGTGATTTTTTTGTGCTACCATGCATTTACATGTTAATTTGATTAATTATAAAACTAGGCTAATTAATCAATTAATCTATCACAAGGGGTAAATTCGTTTTTGGCCTATCAGTCTTTTGTATAGTAAATAAGACTTTTATATTTTTCAAGAGAACGAAATTTATTCATGTGGGGAAAAATACCCCTTTATTCATTCCTGCTTACAAAACAGTTTGATGAAAGAAAATTGAAAATATCATCTAACTAGCAATAATACCTCTTGAGGTGCTTTACATTCCATGGACGAGGTAACCGTTTGCCATTGAGTGATTTAGGGTAATAAGTTCCTCTTTTGGAATACCTAACGATCTTGTATGGGCTTGCGTGCATTCATTGTCATTCTTTCAATTGGGGGAACGATACTTCTTCTTCTTCTTGTTATTTTATCGTTAATAGATGCAAAGTTGGCCTTATGTGTCTCTAGCCACTGATAAAATTCCACACAAAGGAGTCACTTAATTGTTTGAAATTTGTGATTGAAGTTGATCCTAACTTGTTGAACCAAACTTAAGCAGCTCCTTTGAGAGTTTTCGGGAAGGATCTACACATCACTTTATTAGGTGTCCGCTAAAGGTTCAACAATGTCTTGAAAGACTCTATGTGGTCTAACAGATCTATATGCCCATCATAAGTCTCCAATTAGGGTAGTCGAAACTTCAATGGGAGAGGGCACTCCGGGACCTCGCTAGTGAATGGAGGATCTGTTCTTTTGGTCATCCCATCTAGGTTCCTGGACGACTTTCCTTTCAGGGCATTTTTCATTTTATCCATCTATTTCCTCTTGATTTTCAAAAGCTCATCATTGTTTCAATTGGGCTGTTTTGTTTGCTTGGAACTAGACTTCCCTGTTCTCCTGGAATTGGACTGCTTTATTCTCCTGGAACTGGACTTCCTTGTTCGCTTGGAATTAGACTACTCTATTTGCCTAGAACTTTTGTCCCTATTATTGGTTAGTGGGCTATGACCTTTCTCGTCGTCGTTGTTCTGGTTACGTTGGCGAGGAGGCACGTTGCTATTCCCTTGAGAGATGCGCTGCCTCAACTCCTCGTTCTGTTTGGTCAATTCCTCAACACTTGCTGCCAGCGTTTGAATTTGCTAGGTCATTTGCATTGGATCAAATGGGGTTTGATGAACTTGGATCCATTGCGTCATTTGAATGGTAGAGCTATGAAAATTTGTATGATTCAAGTCTACGTTGCCATAGACTGTGCCAAACTGATGAAGCCAGAAACGATTGTCAATCAATGACCTTGTCTAAGCTATGATAAGGTAACGTTCCCTACAAAGATGAGAGAGAAAGACACCGGAGTTTTAATATTACTTTCGTGGAAAATAGAAAAATTTGTTTAAAAAATTAGTTGCTTTTTTTTTTTTTTTTTTTTCCATAAAAATTTTCTATAAAAGTTTTCTAAATCAATGCCTTTAAGGCATCTGTAAACATTTCCCTATAATAAAAGGGATATCAATAGTAGTTCTATGTGAAAGTGAAGTTGCACTAAACATAGTCTATCACCTCAAATGTCATCTAGGAAGCACATATTCTTCATTTGGGGTGTTATACCCATGTTGTACCTGCCATATTATGTTATAATTTTTCATTAATTGCTTGTATTTTTGTGTTGTACTAGTGCATGTATCCATATCTATGCTTCCTATAATGTCATGAAAAAAATTGTGAAATTTTTTGTGCTTGTGTAGTAGTTTTGTATACTTCAAGTGTTATGGCAACATCTATGTAAAACTTTATATTTGCCGTTAAATCATATGTGAATCTGGGTCCTATTTTGTTATGGGTATTGTGCTTGGAAATATTAGTAGATCAATTTGCCTGTTTAGAATAATTTAGTTGGTCAATTGGTATATTGTGTTTTCTGTCAAGGCCTCATGGAGATTCTTAAATGATTCAATTTTGTGCACATATAGTGCTTGTACTTAGATATTTACTTGCTAACAAGTTGAAGGATGCTTTTAGAGATAAAATAATGAGTGTTGGTGAGCTCATTCTACATATGTCTTAATTGTTAAGTTAATATGTATCTTCCTAAAACTCCTCAAGTAACTACATATTTGGGGTTTGGGAAGAACATTGGAAGAAAGAAAAAATGAAATTATGTTTGATTAAAGAAAATGTAAGAAAATAGAAAGGAAAAATAAAGAAAGGAAAAAAAAATTGGTACATAAAAAAAAATATTTTTAAAAGCTGATGTGGCATTTTCTACCATCTAAGCTTTGATAAGGCATAGCAGCTAATACAATCTGATAATTTCCCATAGCCATTTAAAGTTCATGACCTAGAATGCTAATAGCCATATTCTCCAAGGCAAAAACAATTGGTTGAGTTCAACAAGTTTGGAACCAACTTTGACCACAATTTCATGGCAATAAAGTGACTCACTTAGTTATAATTTGTATACTCACTATTTTGATTTTCTATGGAAATTCAGAACATTGATAAAATGAATGTAATGACAAGTGGGTGATTTGTATATGGATACATTGATGAATGTGTGTAGTGGACATGGGTGGAATCAATGGCACATTACTGTTTGGCAATTTGGTCTTTGATGGAAATGTTGGAAAAACTAGTTTTGTATCTCATACAAAACACACAGCGGAAGCAACAAATACAGATCTACTTCATTCATGAGAGATAACATGTAACCTCGAATTCTAGAACAAAGAATAGAAAGCGTACCTTGATGCAATGAAATTCAAAACAAGACTTGAGAATACCTTCAATCTTCATCCCAATTCCACATGGTGCCCAAGAAGAGTGGTTTCTTAATCAGTCTTTATGTACATTGATTCTCAAAGAAAGTCCTTCTTCTTCTCCTTGTAGAGAAAAACTGTTTTCTTTTCTTTTTATCATACGTACTTTCTAACTACCCTTGGTAGTTACTTTATTTAATAATTCTTATTAAATAAAAACTGATTATCTAATTGGGTTAGCCTTTTGGGCCTACCCAATTGGGCTTTAGTTTGTGGTTTGAGATGGGACCAAATGGAACAAATAAGACTCTAGCTCCAATAGGCCTTGGGCTTATCTGTTAACTCTTGACAAGTCCAAAGTTACCATTAATTATATTTAATACCACTATATAAATATAATTGTACTCTAGGCCTTATTAATAAATTATATCCCAAGACTTTAATGATAACATTTGACCCCTCCATGTAATATCCATAGTGAACAAAGTCATAATGAACTGTCACTTTGTAAACAACTATTTTATCCTTGAGCACCCGGTTTAATCTTTTAGTTATTCGCATTTATTGAAATCCAATTTCAATAAATATAAACTATAGTAACTCCTTACTAAAGTGGGCGCCTTGAGTAACTAATTCCCATTAAACTTATCTCAAGGGGATATTTCATGTCTCTATAAAAAGAGATTATGGAGACCATCTTGAGAATATGTATTCTCTCAACACTACATGTGGTTACCCAACATACTGATGTTTTGACTGTGAATATTAGATCTCACTCCGGATATATCCAAGTAACCTACATTTCATGATCGGGTTCACTATCCTCTTAGGATTAAGAGTCTATGAAATTAGAAGTCGTGAGATCAATTATTCAGGTGATAGTTGTTGATTGAATAATTAATCTCATAGCGTTCCAGTTCAATATGTCTTAACTCTTAAGACATATCAACACATCAACTAGAAGTCTCCACCTCCATGATCAAGACAAACCATCTTAGTTGATGTGTTATAGTTTTCGCAAATGAAATGCCCAATTTCATCACCGACTATGAACTACATTTTGAGTTTACAAGGAACTTGTGATTTATATCTTCTGTTACTAAATCACATAAATCACATACAATGCATCTCAAGGACTATGATAATGTCCCATTAGTTCATTTATAAATAGTCTCATATAATTAAACAATTTAATTTTTTATGACATGCAAATAAATTGGATTTTAGGGCATAAACCCCAACAGGAAATTGGTATAAGTGAGGGACAATTAAATTTGATCATTTTGCTAAAGTAAGGTTTGTTTAAAACATATTTTATTTATTTACCTTATTGTAAATAAGTTTTTATAAATAATGATTCTAACCTATTAAACCTTACTTTTTTTATTTTTTTATTTTGGTTTTATCCTTTTTTTATTGACAACTAATTATACATCACTTTTAGGAATTAAGGATGCATGTAGCTGGTACAAATGGTGTACCTAAAAATTCAAAAGAATTAAAATATGATACAATCTCATCATGTGAAGAAAAAAAGCAGAAATCTGACATTGTATTAGCATGTCCCTCCATTATTATTGGGTTATAAACATTGAATCTAAAAAAAAAAAAAATTAATAATAAAATGATATATTTGTAGAAATAGAGATTTGGGAAAAAAAAAACTTTTAAAAATAGTTCAATATTTTAGGAGAACAAAATATCTTCAATAAATTTTAGAGAGAATAAATTATGGATTATATCATGCTAAAAATAATTATATATTCCCACGCATCGCGTGGGTCTACTACTAGTTTTAATAAAAGCTATGTGTAAACCTTGACATTATGTTGGGTTCTGTGCCAATCTAAGATATAACATGTTAATTTTTATTGAATTACCTGCATTGTTAACTAACAAGGAAAAAAAAAGACAAATTATTATAGTTAACTTTGGACTTGGTTTTAACTTCTCTTCCCAATTTTTTTCTTTTGGTGTTTTTTATATTCTATTTGAGTTCATAATAGTAGGAACTTGACACATGCATGTTTACTTGGTTGTGAGGCATAGATTCTGTAACGACCCAAGAAAAAGCGCTATCCACATCTGCGCTATACCTCAAAAGGACTAGTCACAAGTGAGACTCTTTGTAGTTGTTAATAAAGCCCAAATCTACCCAGTAAATACCCGATGTGGGACTCATCACACACCTACACACATCATACAATCAATCAAATTGGGGCATCATAATCTCCCCCACTTAAATCCCTAACGTCCTCGTTTGAGCCCACTTTGTGAGGTAGTGTCTCTAAGCCCACATGGGGTTACCAGGCCGGCTCTAATACCATATGTAACGACCCAAGGAAAAGCGCTAGCCACATCTGCGCTATACCTCAAAGGACTAGTCACAATTGAGGCTCATTGTAGTTGTTAATAAAGCCAAGATCTACTCAGTAAATACCTGATGTGAGACTCATCACACACCCGCACACATCACACAATCAATCAAATTTGGGTAGTGTTGGTATCAGAGCTCTAGGTTATGATTCTGTAGATGATTAGGACTTACGATATTTTTATATGATGTGGAGGAATAGGCTTGAATTATTATTCATAGGCAAAAAGTAGTTTTGGGAGTTTGATAATTGTTAAAAGCTATATGCTTATGTGCTTAGAATATTATTATAGTAAAGGGTTTAGTATATCTTGTATATCATGACTTTCCTTTTTATCTATTTGACTCTAAGGTGTTGTTTGTTTGGTTATAGGAAAATGCCACCCTACGATTCTACCCCTTCTAGTCTTGTACCAAAATTTGAGAGCCTTGAAGGTGTTTTAAGTGCTATCGGAAGTCTTGCTGAGGTGGTGGAGAAGCATGTTAGTAGTAGTGGAACAGTTAAGCCCAAAGTTGCTGAGATTGAAGGATGTACTATTGAGTAATTCAGGAAATTGGGCCCTCCTTCATTTTTGGGCAACCTTGATCCTACAAAAGCAGAATCTTCGATTATGCAAATGGAGAAATTTTTTGATGTGATTGGTTGTACTGAAGTGCAAAAAGTCTCTTTTGCTTCCTTTATGTTGAAGGGGGAAGCAGAGCATTGGTGGATATCCACCAAAAAGACCTTGCCACTTGAGGAATATGAGATATTGACTTGGAGAATTTTCCTTGAGGCCTTTTACGAAAATTATTTTCCAGAAAGTGTACGAGATGAGAAAGAAGTGGAGTTTATGGAGCTCATTCAAGGGAATAAAACGGTGTTATAGTATGAGGCCAAATTTATTGAGTTGTCTCGATTTGCCCCTCACATTATGGCTGATGATGTTAGAAAGGCTAAGAAATTTCAGAGGGGACTACGACCAAGTATTAGAACTAGGATGGCAGCCTTATGATTGAAGTCATATTCTGAGGTTGTGGAGACTGCAAAGGTTGTTGAGAAGGAGTGTGAAGACTATCAAAGGATTAGGAGTCAGAATAACAAAAGGCCTAAAACTAAAGGGTTTCATAGAGGGAATAAACACAATAAGCCATTTAAGAAGAAGACTACAACAAAACCAGAGACTAAACTGGTGCAATAGGTAATAGAGGTTTGTCAGAAGTATGGTAAAAAACATAAGGGTGTTGGCTATCATGAAAGCGGGGCTTGTTTTAAGTGTGGTCAAATGGGTCATCGTATCAAAGATTGCCCAGCCATGAAGAGTGAGTTGGTGGCTAAGCCTACTAAAGTGAAGCAAAGGCCAAAAGTCCAAGGACGCGTGTTTGCTATTATTGAGCAAGATGCTAAGGCATCCAAGTCAGTGATAACAGGTACCATTCCCATATTTTCTCATACTGCACTAGTTCATATCGATCCTAGTTCTACTCATTCCTTTGTATCTTGTGCTTATATGAAATATGTTGATTGTGTGCTTGAATTGTTGGACTTTGAACTTTCTGTTTCTACTCCTTTGGGTGAAACTATGGTTGTTGAGTTTATATGTAAGTCTTGTGTGATTAAGATTGGAGGAAATGAGTTGTTGGCTGATTTGATTCTCTTAGAAATTCAAGAATTTGATGTAATATTAGGCATGGATTGGTTAGCAGCTTATCATGCTAATGTTGACTGTTACAAGAAGGAAGTGGTGTTTTGTATTTTGGGTCGACCTGAATTTGTATTTCATGGGTCAAGAGAGAGCCTCGTACCTAATGTTATTTCTGTCATTCATGCTAATAAGTTACTTAGAAAAGGTTGCAAAGGTTATCTTGCATATGTGGTGGATAACCAGAAGGAAAGGATTAAGATTGATGACATTCCTATTGTGAGGGACTTTGTTGATGTATTTCCTGGGGATCTCCCTGGGTTACCGTTTGATAGGGAGATAGAATTTGCTATTGACTTAGTGCCAGGAACTGCACCTATTTCTATGGCACCATATCGCATGGCACCTGTAGAGTTGAAGGAGCTTAAATTACAATTGTAAGAGCTTTTAGAAAAAAAGGGATTTATTCGACCCAATGTATCTCTTTGGGGTGCTCCTGTTCTTTTTGTAAAGAAAAAGGATGGGTCTATGAGATTATGCATTGACTATAGGCAGTTGAATAAGGTCACTGTGAGGAACAAATATCCTTTACCTAGATTTGATAATTTTTTTGATCATTTACAAGGTGCTAAAGTCTTTTCGAAGATTGACCTTAGATCAGGTTATCATCAACTCAAGGTTAAGCAAAAGGATATACCTAAGATTGCCTTTCGTACTCGTTACAGACACTATGAGTTCTTGGTGATGCCGTTTGGATTGACTAATGCCCCTGCTGCCATCATGGATTTAATGAATCGTGTGTTCAAGCCTTATTTGGATCGGTTCGTTATTGTTTTTATTGATGATATTTTAGTATGTTCCAAAACTCAGGAGGAGCATGTAGAACATTTGAGCGTGGTGTTGTAGGTCTTGAGGGAGAAAAAATTATATGCCAAGTTTAAGAAGTGTGAGTTTTGGTTAGATGAAGTAATGTTTTTGGGGCATGTAATATCTAAGGATGGCATTTTTGTGGGTCCTAAAAAGGTGGAAGTTGTGGTAAATTGGCCTAGACCAACAAATGTATCTGAAGTTCGTAGTTTCTTGGGTCTTGTAAGTTACTATAGGAGGTTTGTTGAAGGTTTGTCACGTATAGCAAGTCCCTTGACTTGGTTGACCCAAAAGAATGATAAATTCTTGTGGAAAGATGAATGAGAAAAGAGCTTCCAAGAATTGAAAGACCAGTTGGTGTCTGCTCCAGTTTTGACATTGACATCGGGTTCAGGAGATTTTGTAATTTACAGTGATGCTTCACAAAAAGGTCTTGGTTGTGTGCTTATACAGCATGGAAAGGTGATAGCATATGCTTCTAGGCAGCTAAAAAGGTATGAACAGAATTACCCTACTCATGACTTGGAGTTAGTAGCAGTGGTCTTTGCATTGAAGATATGGAGGCACTACTTATATGGTGAGACATGTGAGATCTACACTGACCATGAAAGTTCGAAATATTTGTTCTCTCAAAAAGAATTGAATATGCGGCAAAGGAGTTGGATTGAGTTGTTGAAAGACTATGATTGTACAATACATTATCACCCAGGCAAAGCAAATGTGGTGGCTGATGCCTTGAGTAGAAAATCCTCTGGTAGGATGGCAAGTATAATTTTGAGGAAAAGATTTTTTTTGAAGAGTTGAAGGAGGCTAATGTGGAGCTTAAATTTAATAAGTCAAGGATACTTCTTGCTCATTTTTGAGTACAGCCTACCCTAGTTGAAAAGGTGAAGATTGCTTAAGGATCTGATCCTAGTTTGGTAAAGATTATGGAAGAGGTAAAGAAAGGTAATTGAGCCGAGTTTGAAATTCATGGTGATGGTATTTTATGATTTAGAAATCGATTATGTGTTCCCAATAATGTTGAATTAAAAAGGGAAATTATGGAGGAGGCTTATAAATCTACATACACTGTTCACCCAGGTAGCACCAAAACGTATCGAGATCTCAGAGAAGTGTATTGGTGGAATAATATGAAAAGAGAGATTGCAGATTTTGTATCCTGGTGTTTAATTTGTCAGCAAGTTAAAGTTGAACATCAAAGGTGTCACGCCCCAAACCCCAAAGGGTCCAAAGCATGATAAAGATGTCTCAAAGTACCTGTAAGTTTTTCCTTTTTTTTTGACAATGCAATCCACATAAATCATATCAAATACCAACATCAAGAATTATCATAATAATTCCCTTGAGTGTACTCTCAAAGTAAACCATAGCTCTAAGCATTAATTACAATGACCATTGGCCACAAAAGAATAGAGGTCTGAATATATAATTACATATCAACAGCTTTTCCCATCAGTGAGAATAAAGTCATAACCACTATAATATATAAAAGAATGAGTCAAGCCTATTCTAAAATGTACATCATCTAATATCTCCATTACAAAAGTTCAGCCTCCATCAGTAGTTAGTCTAACTACTATTAGCCACCAAAAAGCTATCCCAAAAGATTGTTGCTTACTCTGAAAAGTTTATAAAATAATGGAATGAGACAGAGCCCAGTAAGTAGCATGTTTAATGGGGGGTGGGAGAAATGCAAGTTTCATGATGGTAACAATTTACAAATCATGCTTTTAATTTGGGAATTTCTAAATAGTTTCTACAAAATCATTTCAAAAAATAATATGACAAGAATGAATAAATTGACACAGCACAAAGCTTCTCAAAATGTTCTCGTGAGATTACATACTATATATTCCTCAAAATATCTCAAGATGAAACTACTTACTATACTGTGAGCAATAACAACACTATTCCAAACCAGAAAATCTAACCCAAGGCCACATGACAATCGCCGACACAAAGTCGGAACTCATTGCCGACACAAAGCCGGAACTAATAACCATCACAAAGACGGGTGCTAAGATACCAATGTCACATAGACTATAGTATCTACTTAGGTAATCACCGAGTAATCACATGTCACAGCACATGGGTAGAACATAAGGAGCTCACAAATTACCTTTAATTCAAAATACATAATTCACTTCCAAGTAGTTTCATAAAATATTTGAATGCCCAAGATATTCACAAGGTTCTCAAAGCCTTCAACTCATTTCTTGTCAAAAAGATTTTGTATTAACTTCCCAAATAACATAGGTCAAGATAAAACATCTTTATATTTTTGCAAATAATGCAATAAATCCATAATACGCATTCTTAAGAATTTAATCAAAGATGCTAGTCTTTTCCTTGCTAACAAATCATGCAATTCCCCGTATGCAATAAGAATATGCATTTTCATATATAATCATATATAGTAGGGTCACAACACAACACCTTTTAGAAAAACATAGTTCCACCATTAATTTTCCAAAATGTGTTTGACCCAAAAATAATGTTTATGCAACATGATTATTTTTCCAAAAATCCCATTAAAAAAAAGCTACTTACCTTGCAACCCACAAAAGCGTAATTTTCCAAGCTCCAAAAGAGATTAGCTAGAACCTAAACAATACCAAGAAAACCTATCAAAATAAGCATAAAGCTTGAAATTGTATCTAGCTACATATTAGGAATTGCCAAATAAGTACTAAATTAGGCAAGCCTAGATTTAGCCTCACAAACAATATTTTCCATTTCCAAAGTTTCTCAACCAATTACTTTACAAGGCATAGACTCCCATTATTCTTATGAATTATTCAAGGTATTATCTCTAACGTCAAAACCTCAATAATTTATGAATAGTTTCCACAATGTTTTCACAACATCATCAAGAGACCCATGACACCAAAATCACAATATCCTTCCAAACAAACAATTTAAATCTTTAACTAGCTCCAAATAAACCATAAAATTATATTCACAATTTATTTCACAAGATATACCTCAAAACCCCTAAATTTTCACCATTCATAAACCTTAGTTAGCCACCACTAGTAAAACCATAAACCCACTCATCAATTTAGTCCACCAAATCAAAAACCCATACACATAATTACAAGAATATCACCTAAGAAGCTCATCAATCTCATGAACATCATTATCAAAGATTAGATTAAAATAACCTTAAGCAAAAGTATAAAACCCACTAATAGATTAGAAATTTTTACCTTAAATAAAAAAAGATGAATATGCCTTAGAGGTTCCTAGAGAGCTTGCAGTGATCCTGCCGGAAAAGATGGTGGAGATGGTAGAGGATGAGCACCGGTGAGAGAGGATGAGAGAAAGGTTTGTGTTGAGTTGAGAGAAAATGATAAAGAAAAGAGTAGAATACCTTAGTTGACCGGGCAAAGAGGGAGAGTTATGAGTGATATTTGTGTGGTGGGGAAGTAATGGGGTAGGTGGGGTCACGTGGGTCTCTATAAAAATCTGATCTCCTTTTTTTATTTTTTATTTACTATTTATTTTTATAAATCTTGGGGCGTCACAAAAGGCCTGTTGGATTACTTCAGCCTCTTAGTATTCCAGAGTGGAAGTGGGAACACATCTCCATGGACTTTGTGACTGGATTGCCTAAATTAGTTAAGGGTTATGATGCAATATGGGTAATAGTGGATAGATTGACCAAGTCTTCCCATTTTCTACTAATCAAGACTACGTTTTCATTGGATAGATTGGCTCAATTATATGTTATGGAAATAGTGAGATTGTGTAAGGTTGAATTTAATCAACCATTTTGTTGGCTTTATTCCGTGCCAAATTTGCTTGTAATTTAGCAATTAGTTACCCTGTATTTAGGTGGGAATCATGAAAGGGTAGTGTGTGAGAGAGTGTGAAGAAATGCTCAAGATTGTGCAGTGAAGCAGGTACTTGTGGTTGGATCTCATGGGTGGCTTGTGGCTTGCAAGTCGCTAGAAGATGCACAAGAGTGAAGCATGCAGAGAAGCTGAACCATCATGACAGCTGTAGCACTACAGGACAAAAAGTCCAGACTAGCCATTTAGTTAGCTCGCGGCTTGGACTCGTGACTCAGTCAAGTCGTAATGCCAAGTCACCAGTCCATTTTGTTATGGAAAAATTGACTCTTCGCATTCCTTTCTCACTCTAGTATAAATACTCCTTATACCCACGTAATATTGAGAGCGTCCAGAGAGAATTTTGAGAGAGAAACCCTAGAGAAAAACAAGATTGACTTATCCACAATCTTCATATAGTGACACTTCAAATTCCTCAACTCTCACCTTCTCTATTGTTACATCCTTGAGAGGTTCTTTAACCAAATCATTTTCTCACCATACCCATATTTGTGAGAAGGCTATTTTGTGCTTTGGGAAGCAGTTTGAAAGGAACCAATTCATATTGGTTGATGCTATGGGTTATAGCGGAATCTAGTAAGCTAAAGAAGAAATAGGTTCGGCGTAACCTCGTTGGAGTAAGAGATTGGAGGGCTTAGGTACACTAGGTAGATTAGGCTTGGAGGGTCTTCTGCTATTCATATATCCTAACTACATTCTTTAGTGGATTATTCACTGCTTGGAGGGTGGTGGAGAGATTTTACGCCGAGGGCTTCGGTTTCCTCTTTGATAACACATCGTTGTGTTGTCATTGTGTTTGCATCTCTCTTCCCTTAATCTTTGCCATTTAATTTATGCTGTGGATGTGATTTTATTTGGTTTAGATTGTTTATCAATTCTGTTATATGCTTATGTTCATATTCCGCACTAGGGTTGTCCAAGGACCCGTCGGAACCGACCCACTCGCTGCCGCCGACCGAACCCGACCCGCCGCCAACCGAACTGACTGCTTTGGCAGTCGGCGATGGATTTCATTCTCCAAAACTTGAGATCAACGGGTCGGAGATCGGATCTCCTCCTCTCAAATCCGAGAAACCCGATTCGACCGACCCATCATTTTTCTGGCGAGTTTTGAGATTTTTTTGGGTAGATCCGGCGAGTTTTGAGTTTTCTTTGGTAAGATTTAAGCTAGATCCGGCGAGATTTCGCTAGATCTAGCCAAGATCTTGCCGAAAATGGCCAAGATCTCACTGGATTTGGCGAGATCTAGCCAGATTTCTACCGTTTTTCAAAATTTCCTCGCTAGATACTACCGTTTTTCATATTTTCTTGGCCGGATTCTTGCCGTTTTCCAAATAATCAACCCTGATCGAGACCCGACCACTTTCTAGCAAGAACCGTCCGATCTGATCCGATTTTCTAACTGGTCGGTGGCGGGTCTAAAAAATTGGAACCCGACTTGGTCGGGTTGGTTGCAAGTTGGGCACAAACCCGACCCGAACCAACCAGTGGTCACCCCTATTCCGCACATTAATTATTTGATAATAAACTTGAATTGATAATTTGGAAATTGGGGGTCTAAACGTTTATAGTGTTTTATACACATATTGAACATTCAATTGGTATCAAAGTGGGTACACTTATATTGGTTTTATTACCTTAGTGTGATCCTTAACCCCATATTGAGATGGACCAGTGTCAATCTCTAAATGCTCCACCATATTTTGATGATAGAAATTATGCCTTTCAGAAGATGCGGATGAGAGCATTTTTGTGCTCTATAGATGATGCTGTTTGGGATGCAGTTGAAATAGGTTGGACAAGGTCGGAGGCAGCCAAATCCAATTGGGATAAGGCAGCCCTCACGGTGTCAAATGCTAATAGCAAAGCACTTAACGCTATTTTTTGTGGTGTGTCACCAGATGAGTTCCATTGGATTTCTCACATTACCATTACCAAGGAGGCTTGGTAGATATTGGAGACCATTTATGAGGAAACGAAGAAAGTAAAAGACATGAAGCTACAGATGCTAAGCACCTAATTTGAGGAGCTCAGAATGAGTGAGGACGAGTCCTTTGACTCTTTTTATAGTAAGCTGAATGAAGTGGTCATCGGCAAGTTTAATTTGGGAGAGAAAACGGAGGATTCCAAGGTAGTAAGGAAAATTCTTCATTCATTGCCGGAGTGCTTTCGTGCAAAGGTGGCTGCAATTGAGGAGAGCAAGGACCTTGATGAAATCAAATTCCAAGAGCTGATTGGTTCTCTCCAAACATATGAGCTTTCATTACCAAACCAAAAAAAGAGCAAATCACTAGCTCTTAAGACGATAAATGAAAGGGTAGAAGCTCATGGCTCATCGGATGAGGATGTAGTCAAAAAGGATGTTGCCTACCTTGCAAAGAATCTCCGCAAATTTCTAAAGTTCAAGAACAGTGGGAAATTTGATGATAAAGGAAAATTCATGAGTTCCGGAAAGAAGAAGAAGGACTTCAAAAGGAGAGAAGGGAAGGAGTCCCAATCTAATCAACGAGTAACTTGTTTTTAATGTAATGGGCATGGCCATTTCAAAAAGGAATGCCCCAACTATTTGAGATCGTAGGGCAAGGCGTATGCCACCACTCTCAGTGACTCAGATTCCTCCACCTTTGATTCGGAGGATAGCTGTGATGAAGAAGGAAATTTCTCAGCATTTATGACTATTGCTCATGTTGAGTCTTCAGAGGACTTGAATTTGATTGTGCAAGAACTTGGGGAGCATAGTGATGAGGAATCCATGGGAATTGTAGAAGAATCGGATGTTAAAGAAGATGAAGATACAATTGGTCTTTAAGAGAATTACAACTCACTTCTTGAGAAGTCAGGAGAGTATGCAAGGGTGGCCAAGGCAGCTGTGAAGAAGATGAAGAAAGCAGAAGAGGACTATCAAAGTCTCCTAGTAAGATACAAGGAGGCCAAGTGTGAGATTGAGACGCTAAATGGTGAGCTAACCGAAGCTTACACCAAGGTGAAATTCCTTGAGCTTGAGGTGGTTCAAGCAAATGCTAAGGTAGAGCGAGTATGCATAAAAAGGCTTGATGATGTCCTCTCTCATCAAAAACCCTTCTCCCATAAAACCGAATTAGGATACACTGGAGAAAGTAGTTCAGTTGTGAATATTTCCAGAGAAGTGAAGTTTGTGAAGGTCAAAGAGCCAGTTGTAGTTGCCCTTACCATGGAGAAGGCAAAGGTTGAGAAGAAAAAGATTGTGGCTGACCAAAGGGTGCAGAATAAACCCTGTAACCAATCAGTGGTTAGGTCTGAAGCCAGAGCAAAATCACTTCCACGATCACAAAGAGGTCCTAAAACAAACCATGTGTGTCATCACTGTGGACTTCAAGGACACACCCGACCCAATTGTCATAAGCTTAGAGTATTGAAGAATGCAAGTGATTAAAGGTCAAGAGGACCAAGAAATGATAAGAGGACTTGGGTTGTTAAGTCATCAAGAGGTGGAAATGATGATCTCGGTGTGATGGACATGATGAAGATGATCGGTGCGTTCACCACTTGCTTGGAAAGCTTCACAAGAAGGTTTGAAAGCCCTAACTCTCATACCCAATCCTATAGGGATATCATCCCAAACACACATGACGTGTGAGTGAAGAAGGGTACTCATGCATAAGCATTATAACATGTCCATAGATTAATACTTCCTATGTTGTGTGACTATGCTTGGTTGTGTGCTTTTTGCTAGTTTGAGTTGAAAAATTGTTTGTTTGTCTGCATTTGTTTTAACTGTTTTTACATTTTTTTTTTTATCAATATTTTCTTGTTTTTGTGTCAAAAATCCAAAAACACATAAAAAGTAGAAAATCAAAAAGTTTGATCGACTTTGTTGAGTTTTGTCTCATAGCATGTTTTGCCTTGTACCTTTGTACTAATGGCTTTGTGCATTTTCGAGCGTAGCTTATTTCCTATGCACTTATATCATTGTGGGAGAACTTTTGACATCTATGTGACTGTTGTAAATAAATCTTCAAACTTGTCATGAATGATTAGTGAATGGTTTTGTTGATCTTGAGACATGCATAGATTTGTGCCTATATATTTTCTCACTCATTTATTTTATTGTTTTTGCTTAAAGAGCTCACCAAATGTAAATCTCCAAATGAAAAGAGATATTGAGGTGCAAAAGCTTGTTGCATATACTAGTATTTGACTAAGAAAAAGGGAAAGTGACGTAAAATAAAATGTATGATGCCCAAAAAGCCAAAGGCTAACTCATCAAATTGAAATATAAAAATTGAAATATAAAAATTTCAAGCATCGATCTCACATTGAGATGTATTGATTCAAAAAGATCAAATGATATGATGTATATGGAGCCAAATGAAAAGCTTCACAAGTTATGTAATCAAGTTATGTGGGAAGTCATATATGCATATTTCTATAATTGAGATGGGTCACATTATCTAGTACTAATTGTGTATGTCTTGGTTGAATTGATCATTGAAACTTCACATTAGACTAAGGACTATCTCATTTTTGATACCCACACACTTCACATAAGTCTATGTTCAATGAATGCCATATTCATTTGTGTGATTGTACTTGACTAAATCTGTTTTCACATGTTCAATCTTTGTTGATCGAACACAAAAATATTTTTGAATGTTTTAGCTATTTTTAGAAAGAATTTTGTTTTTGCAAAAATTGTCAAATTCTTCAAAAACAGTGCTGCCCTGTTCTAGCGACTCAGTCGCGGGTTGGTCTAGTTGCATGCCCCAGTCGCGAGCCTACACATATATTTTTCGCGACTCACTGGTGGGTCAATGTCCCAGTCGTGAAAAATACTTAGAATATTTTTCAAAATTTGGGTTTTTAATGTATCTCGCGACTCAGTTTGTGACTTGTTCACGGGTGGAAGGTCTAGTCATGAGGGGTATTCAGAGATTTTCGTGGCTTACTTCGCGACTCCCTCACGGGTAGAACTTCCAATCACGAAAAACACTTAGAAAATTTTTCAAAATTTTTGTCTGTTCTGGCGACTGGCCCTAGCAACTTGCTCGCGACTTAACCCAGTCGCGAAAATCGCGTGTTTTGCTCTTTAAGGACAGTTTTTAAATCGAACATTTTGTGACTTTTCATTATCTTCCTCACCTAAAACTCTCTCAAACTCATCGTGTCACTCTCGAAAAACTTCCTTTTTTGCATCTGTTCAACCTCAAATCTTCAAGAAAAAGGTATGAGTTTTCTCTTTCTCACTACATATTTCATGTTTTGAGCTTTATTTTCTTGAATCTGTGAGGTGTGGTTTTGATTTGTGATATCTGTAGTTTCGGATATGGGTTGGGTTCATGTTTGTTAAGTTTGGGTGTTTGGGTTTGGTTGATCTTGTTTCTAGGTTGCTAAATATGGTAGTTATCATGTTTTAATTTCATTATTTGAGTTTGTAAACTGATCTGTGTTGGTTGGTTAATCTCATACCCATGATAATATTTCTCATTTTCTTATGCTATTTGTTTGGGTTTACTATGATATACTCTGTTTGTGAGTATGATTGGTTCAAACTGGTTGAGCTTAAATGGTTGGGTTATTTATTTATTTTTTCTATTGATTATTGATATCATGTGTGTTGCATCTGCTTTGAGGATATTGTCTGCTCTGTGTTGGTTTGAACATCTCATACTCATTAAGATATGTCTCATAGACATAGGTTTTCTTCTGGATGAATGTGGTATACACTACTTCAATATAGATGATTATTGCTTGTTGAAGTCTGTGCTTGGGAATGTGCTCTAGAGTGTTCTTGTTTGAATTATTGTGCTCACTGTCACAATGTGTTATGCATAAGTTTTGGTGATAGGTTGTTCTATCCTTTTCTGATTTGAGCTATCTCTTTCAATGTTTGAATCTCAACTGAATATGGACTGAATGGTGGTAGAGTTCTATGTTCTTTTCAGTGATACTAACTTGTTACTAATGTTTGAATTTCCATCTATTGTGCTCTATTTTTGTGGTCTTTCTGCTATGTTTACAGATGACTCCTACCAAGAAGAAAACCACTGCCAAGAAGGGTGATAAAAGGCTGAAAATGGACAACTCCAAGTTCAGATCTACTCAACACTTTGAGAGATACAAAGAGTACTACATAAGGGCAACAATCATTCAAGAAAGATTTGTGGACTTAGTGGATTTGAAGGAAACTTTCATTCCAAAATGTTTTGAGGGCAGAGGTTGGGATAAGTTGTTGAGTGACTTCCCTGGAGTGTGTGATCCTTTGATTAGGGAGTTTTATGCAAATGCTATGCTAAAAGAGGATGAGATAAATTGTTGGATAAGAGGAAAGAAATTCACTATAGATGCGGGTGATACAGATGAAGTGCTAGGGCTTGATGGTTTAGATGACCATGACTTCACCAATTACAAGGACAGGATGCTATCCATAGAAACTGTCCAATCTCATATTGGTGGTGTTAGAGAGGGCAGATGCCTCAACATTAATGCCTTCCCAGCTGACATGAGCTGTCTGACCACCATTATGATGCTCAACTTGTACTCAGTAAGGAAGTTGACTACAATCAACAATGTTAGAGCTATCTTTCTCATGGAGCTCAAGGTGAACACCTTCATAGACATTAGCTCTCACATCTTTGACACAATTGTGGATGAGACTAGAACAACTTCAAGGGCCAAGCTGATTTTTCCCAGCCTTTTTATGAGGCTTTTTAGACTGAAAGGTGTTGACATCCCTCAAGATATCAGTCTCCTGCCTACACCCTCAGCCATCAACAAACTGACCATCACAAGGATATAAGTTCGTCTCCTAGGTGATGAAGATGAAGGTGACCAAGGAGAAGGTGAACCAATGGAGACTGAAACAGAGGCTATAGGACAAACCTCAAGCTTAAGAGGCTGAGGCAAGAGGAGCAGAGATTCATTCTCATCAGCTGTACCTCTAGATGCATTCCAGATCATCCTAGAGAGGATTGATGGGCTTAGAGATGTCTAGAATGAACAATCTGACAAGCTAGCTACACTTCAAGACCATATGAACATACTTTCAACAATGTTTGATAGTTTCAGCACCCAGCAGTGACCTTTTGGCCATTCTGGTCAAAAAGGGGGAGAATTTTTGAAGGGCAGCTCTTGAAGGGGAGCATGCCAAAAACTTATCTTAAGCAGTTTACTTTATGTTTATGTTCTATAGTTTCTGGTGTTGTGTTTTGAACAATATTTTAATTATGGGTTTGCTACATATGTTGTTAAAAACTTTGGTTAATTTTTACTCATGGTTGGTTTATCTTATGTGATTATGGTTTAATGATTATTTATAAGTTTATATTTAGTGTCTATGTACTTTGGGTTTTGTACCTTTGCTTTGTAGCGTAGTACTTATTGTTTAATGTTTTGCATTTTCTTTAAGTACATCACTCTTGTGCCTTAGTAGGATCTTGTTCCTAGATGCATATATGTTTTGTGCATTGGTTGAGTGTTGGACATGCAAATGATACTTTGCATTTAAGCTTATTAGCTTGCATGTCTGGATGTTCATTCCATATGTGAATGAGCATTGTGGTCACTATTCTATAGTGATTGCTTGTATGGTCAAGCCATGGTTTATTGCTTTATTCCATTTTGCTTGATCGCATTGTGCCTGCTTCATATGCATTACAATTTTTCTGCATACAATGATCAAATTGTGTTGTTGTGTTTCGGGAGATACCTGTTCTTATGATTCATGAGCTTCACAGATTTTAGAGTTAGGTGTAAGTGAGTTTTGTTCAACTGTTCTCAACTCACATGTTAAGTCTAGAGTTTGTTTTAGGGTTTTGTCACAGAATAGCCAAAGGGGGAGATTGCAAGGTTGAATTTAATCAACTATCTTGTTGGCTTTATTCCGTACCAAATTTTCTTGTAATTTAGCAATTAGTAACCCTTTATTTAGGTGGGAACTATGTAAGGGTAGTGTGTGAGAGAGTGTGAAGAAATGCTCAAGATTATGCAGTGAAGTAGGGACTCACGGCTGGATCGCGGCTTACAAGTCGCCAAAAGATGCACACGAGTGAAGCATGCAGAGAAGCTGAACTGTCATGCTAGTTGTAGCACTACAGGACAAAAAGTCCAGATTGGCCATTCAGTTAGCTTGCGGCTTGGACTCGCAACTCAGTCAAGTCGTGAGGTCACTCTGTTATGGAGAAATTGACTCTTCGCATTCCTTTCTCACTCCAGTATAAATACCCTTTATACCCACGTAACATTAAGAACATCCAGAGAGAATTTTGAGAGAGAAACCCTAGAGAAAAACAAGATTGACTCATCCACAATCTTTATATAGTGACTTTTCAAATTCCTCAACTCTCATCCTCTCCATTGTTACATCCTTGAGAGGTTCTTTAACCAAATCCTTTTCTTACCATACCCATATCTGTGAGAAGGCTATTTGGTGCTTTGGGAAGCAATTCGGAAGGAACCAATTCATATTGGTTGATGCTATGGGTTATAGCGGAATTTGGTAAGCTAAAAAAGAAATAGGTTCGGCATAACCTCGTTGGAGTAAGAGCTTCGAGGGCTTAGGTACATTGGGTAGATTAGGCTTGGAGGGTCTTTTGTTGTTCATTTATCCTAACTACGTTCTTTAGTGGATTATTTACCGCTTGGAGGGTGGCGGAGAGGTTTTTCGCCAAGGGCTTCGGTTTCCTCTTCGATAACACAACATTGTGTTGTCCTTGTGTTTGCATCTCTCTTCCCTTAATCTTTGCCATTTAATTTCTGCTGTGGATGTGATTTTATTTGGTTTAGATTGTTTATCAATTCTGTTCTATGCTTATGTTCATATTCCGCACATTAATTGTTTGATAATAAGCTTGAATTGATAATTTGGAAATTGGGGGTCTAAACGTTCATAGTGTTTTATACACATATTGAACATTCAGATTGCATGGAGTTCCTGTCTTTATAGTCTCTGATAGAAACCCTTGTTTCACCTCTAAATTTTGGAACAGTTTACACAAGGCTATAGGAACCAAGTTAGATTTTAGTATAGCTTTTCATCCTCAAACTGATGGGCAGTCAGAAAGAACTATACAGACACTTGAAGACATGCTAAAAGCCTGTGTGTCAGACTCGAAAGGTAGTTGGGAGACTCACTTGCCTTTAATTGAGTTTGCTTATAATAACAGTTACCATTCCAGCATAGAGATGGCTCCTTTTGTGGCATTGTATGGCTGGAAGTCTAGGTCACCTATTTGTTGGAATGAAGTGGGTGAAAGGAAGTTGCTTGGTCCAGAACTAGTTCAATTGACTATGAAGAAGATTCAGTTGATTTGTGAAAGACTCCTAGCTGCTCAAAGTAGGCAAAATTTCAATTAACTATGAAGAAGATGAAGATAATAGAAGGCGAGACTTAGAATTTCAAGTTGGGGATCATGTATTCTTAAAGGTGTCTCCATCAAAGGGTGTGGTGAGGTTTGGGAAGAAAGGCAAGTTAAGTTAGAAGTATATTGGTCCTTTTGAGATCTTGGATAGAGTGGGCAATGTATCTTACAGGTTGGCATTGCCACCAGTCTTGTCACATATTCATAATGTATTCCACGTATCGGTGTTACGAAAATACATGCCTGATCCATCACATGTTTTGGAATATGAGCCAATCAATGTTAGAGAGGACTTGTCTTATGAGGAGCAACCGGTGCAGATTATTGATAGGAAGGATCAAGTGCTACGTTCAAGGAATATATCCTTAGTGAAGGTGTTGTGGAGAAATCATGCAATTCAAGAAGCGACATGGGATAAAGAGGAAGACATGAAAGAAAAATATCCCCATCTATTTTCTAATTGAGGTACGTCAAGTTTAGAGGACTAAACTTATTTTAAAAGGGGAAGAGTGTAATACCCCACATACTTTTATTTGAGGTTATTATTAATTTTTTTTCTAAATATAATTGTTGGGCCATAGGTTTTTTTATTTATTTTTTTTAATAACTGCAGCCTGCTACCCCACTAAGCCCACATCTCTAATACAAACTACAGGGTAGAGGAAGAAGCAATTAGATTGTTCAAGGTATGTTTTCTCACCGTTAGAAACAAGAATTAAGGAGTTAGAATTTTTATCATGGAAAAATTTAATGATGTGTAGATTGTGAGATTGGTAATTTCTTAGATTACAATTTTTACACTGTTTCAATTATTCTTGAATCTTCGAATGCCACTGTTCAAAGTCTAAAAGAATAGCCGAAATTATTTAAAGCGTGAATAAGGCTGCATCGTTTTGTAGGACTATAAGGGCTTTAAGGTCTATAGGAACTTTTGGGCTGTTGATCTATGCCGTAGGGTTAATTATGAATTGCTGGAGAAATTGCAACCGACCCCACACATAAAATCTCATTTTGTCAAAGTCCAAGTCCTCTGATGGATGATTAATGGCCTTGGTAGTCTTTGTCTAGACTTTGACTATTTCCCTACCACAAAGAACCATTAGAAATCAACACGTCTACAATTCTTTAAAGGATAATGGCAGACTTGTTTCTTCTATCAAATTCTAATTTCATCTCAAAATAATGCTTAGATATTAAATACTTTAGGGTCAATGATATTAAGTCCATAGTGTGAATTTTAGAACAAAGTTACGGTTATAGAGCCTAATTCATGTTTAAGGTTTTACTTTTGTTTACGACATATATTAAATCCTAAAATATTAGCCGCTGGCTCTGAATTTTGATAAATTCAAGGAAACTTATTCTTGGGTAGAGGTACTTTGCATTAGTGTTATCATTTAGTTCAGCAAGTATAATTTTAGTGAGTCAATTTGTTTAAGTCAATAAGATTTATATTTTGTGGAGGATATTAAGTAATTTTCATAATTGATTATAAGTCTTATTTAAGAGTGTTTTGAGGCTTTTTGGAGGTTGTTTCGGTGGGACTTTCAGAGGGATTTAAGTTCTGTAAGTAATTATGCATAATATGCATAAGTTTTGTCCATTAGGTTCTTAGAAGTTAAAAGTTTTCAAAAGTTTTGTATTTCAAACTTATATTTTCTAAAGTTTGTCAAAAGTATTTTTGTATCATTGAAAGTGAAATTTCGACTATTAAATAATGTTTTAAAGAGATACTTTGAATTTTAAATAAGTTTTAAATGTCTGAATCTCATTTAAAAGGTGATTTCTAAACTAAACTATTTTCTGTAAATAATTGAGTTTCAATGTAAGTTTTCTAAAAAGGTTCTTGTTCTTTAAATTTGTTAAAACCAAGTGATTTCAAGGTCATATTCCTATTCTCCAAATGGTATTTAAAATGTTTCTTTTAGCAAATTTAATTTTCAGATTTACTCAAGAATTGTAATATATTTACATAAACTCCTTAGCCTTTATTCGTTCCCCAAGAGAGTCAAGCATCCTTTGATTTATGTTCTATTCAATATTGTGATCTTTGATATGCGTCTGTATTTGAAAAGAGATTGTTAATATCAAGTAAATTATTATATTTTGTATAAACTTCGCTTTGTGATATGTGACTCAAAATTTGTTGTGTATTCTGTATAATTACTTATTAGATGTGTGGCTCACCCCATCAATTCCTATTTTTCAGATTAAAGTGTAGTTGGGAATATAGAACCTTTCAGTCGCTTTGTAAGGTGCAAGGTAGAGCATGAAATGGTTTTTTGTTATAGTGGAGATTATTTCCAATTTGTGGAGTTTAGATTTTTGTAAGAGGTTTTTAAGAGTATTGTTTTTTTTGGAGTATTGATTTATTTTGGATTAATTATGTTTATGAAATTATATAAGTTTAGCAGGTTAGTCATGCATCTAAATCCATGTTCCATGGACTTGGGTCGTGACAGTGTTTGTAATGACCCAAGAAAAAGCGCTAGTCACATTTGCGCTATACCTCAAAAGGACTAGTCACAATTGAGGCTCCTTGTAGTTGTTAATAAAGCCAAGATCTACCCAGTAAATACCCGATGTGGGACTTATCATACACCCACACACATCACACAATCAATCAAATTGGGTATCACAATCTCCCCTACTTAAATCCCTAACGTCCTCGTTAGGGCCTACTTTGTGGGGTAGTGTCTCTGAGTCCACACGAGATTACCGGGACGGCTCTGATACCATATGTAATGACCCAAGGAAAAGCGCTAGCCACATCTGCACTATACCTCAAAAGGACTAGTCACAATTGAGGCTCCTTGTAATTGTTAATAAAGCTTAGATCTACCAAGTAAATACTTGATGTAGGACTCATCACACACTCACACAATTCACACAATCAATCAAATTGGGGTATCACAGATTCTGTTGCATTGAAATAGTAAAATGTAGGGAGATATTTTCTAATACAAATATGATACATGATGATATGGGGGGGGGGGAGGGGGAGTGAGGTCGTGGTAGTTGAGCTTTCCAGAGTAGTTGCAGGTGCTTTACAGCTTATTACCGTTGGTGCAGTTGAGACTGGTGGAAATAACAGAGATTCTCATTATTTATACATATGTCCACTTTCTTTTGCCTTAGTTCACATAGTAAGCGAAAATATTTCTTTTCATATACATATTTGTCATTAGCATAGATATTTTGTGCTATTTTAATGATCGGTTCTTGGAAACTATTTCAAAATTGGATTGCCTTGCAACCGTACCGTCTAATCTGTGCTGGCTTTTTTATTTACAGTGGTGTTCAAATTACCAATTTATTTTCCTAATTATTTTTTCTCCATCTTCAATAACATTATTCTATCTGCCCTTTTTTTTTTCTCAATTTATTTATAAACGTGCAGGATTAGGAGAGAGACCTTACAAATTTGAAATAACAAGGCATGGTCTTATTCAATTTATATTGCCACTGTGTAAATTGTTTGTTCAATCTTTGAAGGAAGCTAGAAGCTTGAGTGGCTTATTTACCATCGGTTAGCATTATATGCTCTGACAGGTTTTATCTGCATTTTCTTTTCTTTTCTTTTCTTTTTTTTTTTTGGATTTTTTTACTAGTTATGTAATACCCGGAAAAAAAAAGTAAGGTTATTTAAGTAAATTTGTTTATGGGGTCAATTTTATAATTAATATTGCTAAGGGATTTTTAGAAAATAAGGTTGAAACCCTAGCTATATATGTAAGCTTATTATGTCAACGTATATGAAGAGATATTTTGAGAGAGAAGACTACCGAAATTATTCTAGAAGAGAAGGTTTGACTGCACAATTGAGGTAAGAGCTTAAGAATTTCTTTCTTGTCAAATCTAAGTTTTATTTAGAATTAGAGTATTTTTTATGTGGGTATTTTGGCTAATAGTGAGACTATTTAAAAAAAAAAAAATCCAACGAAATATGATGATGTAAACGAAGAAGGAATTAGATCTATTTTTCCTTGCCGGTGTTGCGTTAACTGTAAGTGCTGCATAGGAGCTTGATTCTGGTTTGATACGGTGCTTTTCTTCATTTTGTCCTCATGCCAAAAGAGAACTATGGTCGGTGGCACTGGCAGGAAAGAAAAAAAATATACATTTATATATGTATATATGATAAATGGAATTACCACCTTGAGAAAGCAACGCCAGCTCCTTTTCTTTATTGTTATTACCATTATTATTATTATTATATTTGTTTATTTGGTTGGTTGAGGCGTAAAGGGGAAGTCAGTAGGTCTAACATAAGTGATTATATATATATATATATATATATATATATATATATATCAACTCCCGAATATAATAATGGGCGATGTACTTTTGGCCCTTTATGCCTGTAGGTATGGTGCAACTATAGACTTGATTCCTAGGACCTATTAGGGGCAGAAATAAAGAGAGCAAAAAATATTGTAAATTACGTGGGATTTTGGTGTGAGTGGATAGTGGGCAATTATTGGTTATTTTGAATAGTCTCTCTTTTGACGGATACTGTTATAAGTTTTCTTGAATTATTTGATTATTGAGTATAGTGTTTGAAAATTGTTCTGGTGATATCTATCGATTTTAGAGGAATTGTTAAAGAAAAGTTTCTTTTGGAATAGCTTTTGGAAGTAAGTAATCTTATCCTAATTGGTTCTATTTTGCGTAATTCTAACAACCGAAAATTTTTTACAGTTGTTATAATTTTATTTCCATTGTATTACTGATTTCAAGTTGTTTGGGGGCCTTTTTCGGATGTCCAGCCATGTGTGGTCCGTTGGAGGGATAATCTTACTAGGCCCGGGTTCTTTTTGGGGAGTTGCATCCGGAACTCAACATTGGGCCACGTGATCCAACGGCTACCGACATATTTTTTTAAGCCTATAAAATCATTAAAGCCAAAGTCTAAGAATTGCGATAATGGTTGAGTAAATATGTAATATGTATTTGATATGATAGCTTTGATTAGTAGTTGTAATGACGATTGAAATAAAGTAGTATTTCTTTAGAGGTAAAGTAATCAAGTACTCAATGATGTAAATTTAAAGATATGGAAGTAAGGTCACTTATCTTTGTATGGTTTATAGACCAACTGTGTAGCATCAGTGAGTTGAAAGGATTCCAGTAGAATACCAGCAGTAAAGGCTAGTTTATCATGAATTTAAGCCTTGGTTAATAGTTGTAATAGTAGTTGGAATAAAGTAATATGCATTTAAATGTGAAGTAATCATATACTCAATGATGTAAATTTAAAGATAAGGAAGTAAGGTCACTTATCTCTGATGGTTTGCAGCCTGGCTGTACAGCTTCTGTGAGCTGATGGGATTCCAGCAGAATGCCAGTGGTAAAGGCTAGTTTATCATGCATTTAAATGAATTTAAGCCTTGGTTAATAGTTGTAATAGCAGTTAGAATAAAGTAATATGTATTTAAATGTGAAGTAATCATATACTCAATGATGTAAATTTAAAGATAAGAAAGAAAGGTCACTTATCTTTGTATGGAATATAGCCCAGCTGTGTAGCATCAGTGAGCTGATGGGATTCTAGCAGAATGTCAGCGGTAGAGAGGCAGTTTGCCATGACAACTTCGTGATTGAAGAGGAAAAATGGGTGCAATTGGAGGGAGAGAGAGTATGTCCAACTATGTATAGGGGCTGGTTAAGCGTGCCCCTCTTATCATGCACTTAAATGAGTTTCCCTTTTGACAATGTTCTTTTAATTGTTGTGAAGTTATGAATAGAGTTGCCTTCCATGAGAAGGGTTTTTGTATAGAGTATATGTGCCTTCTAAGAGAAGGGTTTTATGTAAGAAATAGTTGTGCCTTCTAAGAGAAGGGCTTTTGTAAGAAGTAGTTGTGCCTTGTAAGAGAAGGGTTTTGATATAAGATCTTGGTGCCTTCTAGGAGAAGGGTTTTAGTAATAAAAGTTCACGCCTTCCATGAGAAGGGCTTTTAGTATAAGTGTTTGGCATCTCTTGAGAAGTGTGGAGATGGTAAAGACATAGATGTTTTGTGGGATGTAGTATTTGCAATATTTGTGGTATATGGAAGTATGAGAGATATGTTGGTTAAAGATAGTAAAAATATGAGATTACAACTGCTGGAGAAGTTGTAGAGATTGCTTTCCAAGAGGAGAAATTTTGTAAGAGAAGAGTATAGAGCTGTAAAGATTATTAGAGGGAGAATGAATAGGGAAATGTATGAGAGAGTTCCCCTCGATTGGTGTCCCCCCTTGAGGTGTTGATGAAGGGTTCCATTTAGCTGAGTTTAAAGGGGTATTTTAGCAAATAATATCAACCAAAATCTGTCCCAAATAGCAATGAATCTTCAGAGAATCCATCTTAAGATTTGGCCAAAAATGGTATGTTTAGCTCTAAGATATTCTTGCTATTTCGGGTAAGAGTTGCTGGGGAAAAGGTAACATAAAAGGAAGGTATTTTAGCAAGAGAAAGGTAGTTTCAATAGTTGGTTTTGGTTTTAGCCAAACGTGAAAAAATCTGTGATGTTGAGGTTGCTGGGTCAGCTGTCACAGCTATTTTGAAAAAGACTATCCTAGCTGTCAGGAAAAGCTGTGATAGCTATCATGAAAAAGCTGTCCCAGCTGTCAGGAAAAGTTGTGACAGCTATCATGAAAAAGTTGTCCCAGCTGTCAGGAAAAACTGTTTGCTTTGGGCAGAAGCCAATGAGGTCAGATGGGTGATTTCAGATTGCTAGAGAGGACATTCAGCATTTATTAGATGGATTTGGCTAAAAAATGGTAACATCTCTTTGGAGGGTATCTTGCTATTTTGGGTATAACAGTTGGTTGCTGGGATTTCAGCATTAAATGGCAGATGATATCATTTCTAGCCAGGTGTGAAGTGCTAAATGCACTACTGGGGTTTAGCTGGAAATGTTTCCTTTTCGGGTGTTTGTGGGTTTGGCCCAGGGTTCCATTACAACACATTTCTAGCAAGTAATAGAAGGATTGGTTGGAGGCTAAGGAAGCTTTAGAGATTTGGTCAAGGTCCCATTGGGTTGTGACATAATTTTGGTGAATAAGAAGAGTATTTAATGCTCTTTTCTGGCAGCTGGCAGAGACATGTATGGTCTGATTGTAGCAAACAGCAGCTAGGTATAAAAGATATCATGAATATTTTGTAAATAGTTGGAGATAAAAGATAGCCAATCAGATTAGGCCATGAGTTTGAGTTGGATTTTAGCTGAAAGTAGTAATGAGATTTTTGTAGAATAATATAATGAATTTTCTAAATTTGTATAGCAACAGCTGGGGATTGAATGAACAATTACACAACAATTAGATGGCAGGAGATATTGAGCATTTGTCACATGATGAATATTAAGTTTTAGGAAAAGAGCAATGGAGAATTCTATCATTTAAAGTGCTACGTGATAAGAGATGCTTACCATATGTTACCTGCTACACACGGACTCGTTAGAGTTTAGGGAGTTTGAGAAGACAAGCCAAGCAACATGTTTCTTTTATCAACTTTAAACTGCTGGAGCTTTACTAAACATACCTCTTGGCCCTCCAAACCACGACTCCCAAAGTTTCCCCAAAGAGACTTATGAGCTTGGATCATAAGCCGAAGATGAGATGACGTACCTCGGGTTTTGTTGTCATTTTCTGTAAATATGGGCTCTTGTTGAAGAAGCCGCTTGCCATGAGTGTATGAGAGGTAATATGGGCCGTGAGCTTTGATTCATTGCTTAAGCCCAATCCATATATTGATGTTGATAATGTCGTAGGGTTATGATTCCAATTGATAAAGAGGAAATGTGGACCATGAATCCGCCTCTTGAAGTAAGGATCTTGTAGGCCATGTGAGCCTAATCCATGTAGTTGAATGAGATATGAGCTTATTTTGGGCTTTAAATAGATTTACCCAAAACTCAATAATATGTTTATGTGGCATGGGGTGCCAATGAAGTAATGCCACGTGGGCCGAAAAAACAGTCCTCAACATTTAGCCCCCGAGTGCATGGGCTTGTACTGCAAGGGCATGCACGAGTAATGGGTTTGCTTGAAGACCTTTGTAGATAAGGCATCATGAGATTTTTGACTGTTGGAGATGATACTGCTGGATTGAAGGCAACAAGGTAATGTTGCAGCTAGATTATATGTTGTTGGGTTGAGGGTAGCAAGGTAATTTTATAGCTAGTCAGGATTGCAGCTGGATTTGGTGCTGTTGGATTGAAGGCAACAACATAATGTTGAAGTTAGTCTAGATTGCAGCTGGATGCGGTGCTACTGGAGTGAGGGCAGCAAGGCAATTTTGCAGCTGGTCAGGATTGAGTTTGTTGAAGTCGATGCATTTGGGGCTAACTTCATTCTTGTAAATGTGACCGTGGTTGGTCCATTTAGAAATATTTTAAGCAGAACTTTTGATGCTACGGCTGGGGAGGATACTGCTCTTGATCTAGTGGAGCTGAAGCATTGAAGTTGTTGTTGCTGAAAGTCTGAATACTAAATTTACTACTGGAGTAGTCTAAAATGTAGTTTGATATCATAGTAGATGAATATTTTGCTGATACCACTAATTGTAGTCAATTCTTGAAGAAATTTGATAGATGGCCAAGATAATATGAGCTTTCCATTGAGATTTCATCCTTGTTGGAAGTGTTGCTTTAGGAAGCATAGAGATTGAATGGCCACTTGTAGGACTGGCTGCATGAATATGATTGTATTGATAGAGTCGTAAGTGATGATCATATTCCTAAATCTGATAGTACTGCTGGGGTGACAAAATAGGTGCTGCTGGGCATGTGCAGATTTAATGTAGTAGAAAGTTCCATAGTTGGAGTAGTAGCTTTGATTTAATTGGTGGAATGGCTGGTCTTCATGTGGATCTATATATAGTCTTCTCAAATAGATAGTGAAAGACGAAGCCCCCAAGTGTAAGATGACGTTTGTAAAGATCGCAGCAGTGTGATGCATAAAATCGCTATCATTCCAATAGTGTAGTGCGTGGGACTACCACAGCTTTGAAGAGGGTGCGTGGGAGTTCCACAGCTTTGAAGAGGGTGCGTGGGATTGCCATGGCTTGATATAATAGTACTTCAACAGATAGAGCTCCATTTGTTGCTTGTAATTTTGTGAGAATGCCGAATTGATGAGTAATGTGTTCTTGAAAAAAGTTGGCCACTGGTTGGACCAATAGACATGTATAGTGGAAATGCCTCCATTAATATTGTTGTACTTTTTTGTGATAAATATCCAATCGTAGCCCCCAGAGATGGAACCTTTGGATTGATAAGACCAAGCCCCCAAGTGTAGATAGAACTTGGATAAGCATATATTAGCAAGTGAGGAGTACCTTGAAAAATTCAGTAGTAAAATTGGCACTTTGCTACTTGAAATAATGTAGGTACTTGTGGTAATGACCTTGTATGATGATTGCTTGGTTGAGCATGTTAGATCAGTAAGTTTGCCTACTAGGGGCAGCTATATAGACTGATGGATCTGCTAGAGTTTTGAATATGAGTAGTTGGGGTTTGTTCTGTTTTCCCAGGCAAGCTGCTGGGTGCATGTCAGTTTACTGCTGGAATAATCTTTTCTTGATTTGAATAAGTGTTTCATCATTCCAGATGAATTTCTAATTTGCTGAATGTAATGACTGTTGAGTAGATGATAATGATTGAAAATATTTGATCTTTCTATGAAGGAAATAGTATTGGCAGCTTCTAGGAAAGTATGGCTGGCATGAGTTCCAGTGGTAAGATAGGAAATACCAGATTGATAGCGATAATCTGGATCCAACAATAGAATAGTATGGTGGCAGCTTTCACCTTGTGTCTAGGAAGTAAGTTTAGCTAAACCTCTTGTTGCCCTTAAGTAAGAATTAAGGGTGCCACTTGACAATGTTGGTAGATGATTCTTTGTTGGACTTAGATAGTTTGGAGACTACTTCATCTTTCCCAGCGATAGGTGGATTCTTGTCAAGTTGTTGGCCATTGGCTTCTTTCATTTTTCACCATTTGCTAGGCTATGATCAAAAGTAACAAGGACTGTGGAGTACTCATCTTGCTTCCCAGTGGTGCAAGGCTTTTACTGATGCAGTAACTTTTCAGACCTTTGCAGTAGCTGGTAGATTGTGTAATGTGAAGATACAGCAGTAGGTGGCTTGGAATAGTGCCATGAGATTGCTAGATGGACTCAAGTAAGACTTGGATATGATTTTTGCTTGTGGATGGCAGCAAGAGTGATCCTTAATTCTTCATGAGAACATTTTTCAGCAAAGATTCCCCATGTAGCAATGGAAATAGGTTGAATAGTAATGTAGCAAAATGTTGGCATGATCTGAGATGGATTAAGAAAGTTCTCCATTTCTTGAATGTAGGCCTCGAATGATAACCTGTATGTTGGTGAAATAGAGATAATTGCCATGAGATTTTAGTGCAATAGAGATAATTGCCATGAGATTTACCATGGGCTTTGATAAGTAATTGCCATGGGCTTTAATATGGGATTGAATTCCATTGATAACATAGTTTTGCCATGGACTTGAATCATGGGCTTTTGAAATATATTGTTGCCAAAGTATTACCTTTGGGCTTTGAGCATAATATAATATTATTTGCCAAATAATATTTGGGCTTTTATGAAATAATTATTTGTCAAAAAAGTAGTAGTTTTAGGTTGTTGATAAGATATTGCCAAAATAGCATTGGACTTTTGTAAAATATTGCCAATGATAGTATTTGGGCTTTGTAAGATTTTTCCAAAATATTGCTAAGGGTAGTACTTGGGCTTTTTGAGTATTTGTAAAATTTTTGCCAAACTAGTATTTGGGCTTTTGATAAAATATTGCCAAGGATACTACTTGGGCTTATTTGAGTTTTTGTAAAATTTTGCCTACCAAGGATAGTACTTGGGCTTTTGAGTATTTGTAAAATTTTGCCAAACTATTGTTTGGGCTTTTATAAATAGTTGCCAAAATAGTATTTGGGCTTTGTAAGATAGGTACTAAATTAACATTTAGGCTTTATGTATTTGGGCTTTTGTAAAGAGGTGCCAAATTAGTATTTGGGCTTTGTAAGATAGGTACAAAATTAACATTTGGGCTTTATGAGTAGTTGCCAAAAATAGTATTTGGGTTTTTGTAAATAGGTGCCAAATTAGTATTTGGGCTTTGTAAAATAGGTGCCAAATTAACATTTGGGCTTTATGAGTAGTTGCCAAGAATGATATTTGGGCTTTTGTAAACAGGTGCCATATTAGCATTTGGGTTTTGTAAAATAGATGCCAAATTAACATTTGGGCTTTATGAGTAGTTGCCAAAAATAATATTTGGGTTTTTGTAAATCGGTGCCAAAATAGCATTTGGGTTTTGTAGGATTTTGTAAAATTTTGACAAACTAGTATTTGGGCTTTTTAGAAATAGTTGCCAAAATAGATTTGGGTTTTGTAAAGTAGGTGCCAAATTAGTATTTGGGCTTTATAAAATAGGTGCCAAATTAGCATTTGGGCTTTGTGAGTAGTTGCCAAAAATAATATTTGGGCTTTTGTAAATAGGTGCCAAATTAGCATTTGGGCTTTGTGAGTAGTTGCCAAAAATAATATTTGGGCTTTTGTAAATAGGTGCCAAATTAGTATTTGGGCTTTGTAAAAGTTGGTGCCAAAATAGTATTTGGGCTTTGTAAAATAGGTGTCATATCAACACTTGGGCTTTTATGAGTAGTTTGAGATTTTGTAAAAAATATTGCCGTGTAGCAACGGACTTAGTAAGAGTGTCGTGTAGCAACGGGCTTTAGAGGTGCCGTGTAGCAACGGACTTTGTAAGAGTGCCGTGTAGCAACGGGCTTTAGGGTGCCGTGTAGCAACGGGCTTTAGGGTGCTGTGTAGCAACGGGCTTTGTAAGTAGTGTCGCATCGTAGCGGGCTTTATCAATAGTGCTGCATCGTTGCGGGCTTTGAATTTTCCATATTGTAGTGGGACATTTGGAATTAGCCACATCGTAGTGGGACTTTTGAATTAGCCACATCGTAGTGGGACTTTTGGAATTAGCCACATCGTAGTGGGACTCTGAATTAGCGACATCGTAGTGGGACTATGAATTAGCCACATCGTAGTGGGACTTTAGGGAGCTTGGGCTTTCTATAAATATGGTATAATTTTGTAGCCCAATTTTGGTAGTAACGTGGTGAGTATTTGTGTGGGCCTGAAATAATTTATAGGGCTTGTATAGAAAGTATTTGTGGGAACTCAAGTTGAGTAATAATTTGGGTAATATGTGGGAAGTATTTGTGGAGGTTATTTGAGTATTTTGTATTTAGTGAGTGGGTAAATAGGGATTTGAGATGTAATAATTCATCCAGATGAAGAAGTGTTTTCTGCTGGAGGCTTTTTTGATTGAACTGCTAGGGCAGAAAATAGATTGTTCAGCAAAATGAGGGCTTTCTGCTTGATGAGGCCTGCTGCTGCAGAAGTGATGGATAACAATGTGTGAGAGCTTACTGTTGATCGAACCCTTTGTTGCTAGGCTGCTGGATAATAATAGATCTGCCCAGCTGTATGAGGGTTTGTTGATAAGGCCCTCTGATGTTGAACTGCTGGTAATAGTGCAGCCAAAGAAGGGTAATCTGTCGCTGAGGCCCTTTGCTGCTGGAAAGATGAACATGTCCAGTGATAAAAAGGGTTGCTGTCGATTAGACCCTTTCTTATTGGATTGCTGGATAATAATAGATCTATCCAGCTGTATAAGGAACTTCTACTGTTGAGTCTATTTGTCACTGGAATGATAATAACGGAGACCCCAATGGTAAGAGAGGTTTCTGCTGCTGGGGCCTTCTGTGGCTGGAATGACTGATAGTAGCGAAGATCTCCAGCGGTAAGAGGGGTTTCTGTCGTTGAGGCCCTCTGTTGCTAGAATGATAGATAATAGGAAAGATCTCCAGCGGTAAGAGGGATTTCTGCTATTGAGGCCCTTTGTGGCTGGAACGATGAATAATAGTGAAAACCTCTAGCGGTAAGATGGATTTCTACTGCTGAGACCCTCTATTGCTAGAATGATAGATAATAACAGAGACCCCCAGCGGCAAGAGAGGTTTCTGCTGCTGAGGCCCTCTGTGGTTGGGATGATGTATAATAGTGAATATATCTAGCAGTAAGAGGGTTTTCTGCTGCTGAGGCCCTCTATGTCTGGAATGATGGATAAGAGATATCCCCAGCGGTAAGAGGGTTTTCTACTGTTGAGGCCCTCTATGATTGGGATGATGGATAATAGTGAATATCTCCAGCAGTAAAAGGGTTTTCTGTTGCTGAGGCCCTCTATGGCTGGAATGATGGATAAGAGATATCCCCAGCGATAAGAGGGTTTTCTACTGTTGAGGCCCTCTATGGCTGGGATGATGGATAATAGTGAATATCTCCAGCAGTAAGAGGGGTTTCTATCGTTGAGGCCCTCTACGGCTAGAATGATGAAATAGCTTCTTTTATGGAGTCAATAAGCTCATAATAAGCATGTTGTAGCCATGTGACTCACCGCTGTGAGCTGTTGGATCAAGTCACTTTGAGTATTTGGAGTCGAGTTCTCCTCTATGACATGTGATTCTAGACTTTGGAGGCATGACATGGCAATACATGCAACTCCCCTGCGGAGTCGCCAAATGGTCGGGGGCCTTTTTCGGATGCCTAGCCACATGTGGTTCGTTGGAGGGATAATCTTACTAGGCCCGGGTTCTTTTTGAGAGTTTCGTCCGGAACTCAACATTGGGCCACGTGGTCCAACAGCTACCGGTGTATTTTTTTAAGCCTACTAAATCATTAAAGCCAAAGTCTAAGAATCGTGATAATAGTTGAGTAAATATGTAATATATGTTTGATATGATAGCTTTGATTAGTAGTTGTAATGACGGTTGAAATAAAGTAGTATTTCTTTAGAGGTAAAGTAATCACGTACTCAATGATGTAAATTTAAAGATATGGAAGCAAGGTCACTTATCTTTGTATGGTTTATAGCCCAGCTGTGTAGCATCAGTGAGTTGATAGGATTCCAGTAGAATACCAGCGGTAAATGCTAGTTTATCATGAATTTAAGCCTTAGTTAATAGTTGTAATAGTAGTTGGAATAAAGTAATACGCATTTAAATGTGAAGTAATCATATACTCAATGATGTAAATTTAAAGATAAGGAAGCAAGGTCACTTATCTCTGATGGTTTGCAGCCTAGCTGTACAGCTTTTGTGAGCTGATGGGATTCCAGCAGAATGCCAGCGATAAAGGTTAGTTTATCATGCATTTAAATGAATTTAAGCCTTGGTTAATAGTTGTAATAGCAGTTGGAATAAAGTAATATGTATTTAAATGTAAAGTAATCATATACTCAATGATGTAAATTTAAAGATAAGGAAGCAAGGTCACTTATCTTTGTATGGTTTATAGCCCAGCTGTGTAGCATTAGTAAGCTGATGGGATTCCAGTAGAATGTCAGCGGTAGAGAGGCAGTTTGTCATGACAAATTCGTGATTGAAGAGGAAAAATGGGTGCAACTGGAGGGAGAGAGAGTATGTCTAGCTATGTGTAGGGACTAGTTAAGCTTGCCCCTCTTATCATGCACTTAAATGAGTTTCCCTTTTGACAATGCTCTTTTAATTGTTGTGAAGTTATGAATAGAGTTGCCTTCCATGAGAAGGGCTTTTGTATGGAGTATATGTGCCTTCTAAGAGAAGGGTTTTATGTAAGAAATAGTTGTGCCTTCTTAGAGAAGGGCTTTTGTAAGAAGTAGTTGTGCCTTGTAAGAGAAGGGTTTTGATATAAGATCTTGGTGCCTTCTAGGAGAAGGGCTTTAGTAATAGAAGTTCATGCCTTCCATGAGAAGGGCTTTTAGTATGAGTGTTTGGCATCTCTTGAGAAGTGTGGAGATGGTAAAGACATAGATGTTTTGTGGGATGTAGTATTTGTAATATTTGTGGTATATGGAAGTATGAGAGATATGTTGGTTAAAGATAGTAAAAATATGAGATTACAACTGTTGGAGAAGTTGTAGAGATTGCTTTCCAAGGGGAGAAATTTTGTAAGAGAAGAGTATAGAGATGTGTTTATAGGCAGCAAAACAATAGAATTTTAGAGTGAGAGAGTGTGAGAGTAAAGCTTGGAAGAGTTGTGATGTGTTATATGTAATGGTGTAGTAAGTGTATATGAGATTGTGTAAGAGAAGTGAAGAAAGAGATGCTTAGAGATATGGACAACAAGATATATGTATTTTCAGAATATGGAAAGTGAGATGATGAGTATAAGAGAGTAATAGTATTGTAGTGTGTTTAGCAAAGTGCTGGGATTTTCTACTGGGATTGTATGAAGGCTTATGGATGACATTTATAAGCTAAGGGCTGAAGAGTTTAGTCCCTAATTTGGAAACTAAAAACTCAAAAGCTCAGTCCTTCATTGAAAGCTTCTAAAGATTATTAGAGGGAGAAAGAATAGGGAAATGTATGAGAGAGTTCCCCTCCATTGGTGTCCCCCCTTGAGGTGTTGATGAAGGGTTCCATTTAGCCGAGTTTAAAGGGGTATTTTAGCAAATAATATCAGCCAAAATCTGTCCTAAATAGCAATGAATCTTTAGAGAATCCATCTTAAGATTTGGCCAAAAATGGTATGTTTAGCTTTAAGATATTCTTGCTATTTCGGGTAAGAGTTGCTAGGGAAAAGGTAACAGAAAAGGAAGGTATTTTAGCAAGAGAAAGGTAGTTTCAATAGTTGGTTTTGGTTTTGGTTTTAGCCAAATGTGGAAAAATCAGTAATGTTCAGGCTGCTAGGTCAGGTGTCACAGCTGTTCTGAAAAAGACTGTCCCAGCTGTCAGGAAAAGTTATGACAACTATCATGAAAAAGTTGTCCTAGCTGTTAGGAAAAACTATTTGCTTTGGGCAGAAGCCAATAAGGTCAGATGGGTGATTTCAAATTGCTGGAGAGGACATTCAGCATTTATTGGATGGATTTGGCTGAAAAATGGTAAGATCTCTTTGGAGGGTATCTTACTATTTTGGGTATAACAGCTACTTGCTGGTATTTCAGCATTAAATGGCTGATGATATCATTTCCAACCAGATGTCAAGTGCTGAATACACTGCTGGGGTTCAACTGGAAATGTTTCCTTTTCGGGTGTTTGTGTTTTTGGCCCAAGGTTCCATTACAACACATTTCTATCAAGTAATAGAAGGATTGGTTGAAGGCTAAGGAAGCTTTAGAGATTTGGTCAAGGTCCCATTGGGTTGTGACATAATTCTGGTGAACAAGAAGAGTATTTAATGCTCTTCTCTGGTAGCTGGCAAAGACATGTATGGTCTGATTTTAGCAAACAGCAGCTAGGTATAAAAGATATCATGAATATTTGTAAATAGTTGGAGATAAAAGATAGCCAATCATATTAGGCCATGAGTTTGAGTTGAATTTTAGCTGAAAGCAGTAATGAGATTTATGTAAAATAATATAATGAAGTTTCTAAATTTGTATAGCAACAGCTGGGGATTGAATGAACAGTTACCCAGCAATTAGATGGTCGAAGATATTGAGCTTTTGTCACATGATAAATATTAAATTTTAGGAAAAGAGCAATGGAGAATTCTATCATTTAAAGTGCTACGTGATAAGAGATGCTTACCATATGTTACCCGCTACACACAGACTCGTCAGAGTTTAGGGAGTTGGAGAAGACACGCCAAGCAACATGTTTCTTTTATCAACTTTAAACTGCTGGAGCTTTACTAAACATACCTCTTGGCCCTCCAAACCACGACTTCCAAAGTTTCCCCAGAGAGACTTATGAGCTTGGGTCATAAGCCGAAGATGAGATGACGTACCTTGGGTTTTGTTGTCATTTTGTGTAAATATGGGCTCTTGTTGAAAAAGCTGCTTGCCATGAGTGTATGAGAGGTAATATGGGCCATGAGCTTTGATTCATTGCTTAAGCCCAATCCATATGTTGATGTTGATAATGTCGTAGGGTTATGATCCTAATTGATGAAGACGAAATGTGGACCATGAATCCGCCTCTTGAAGTAAGGATCTTGTGGGCCATGTGAGCCCAATCCATGTAGTTGAATGAGATATGAGCTTATTTCGGGTTTTAAATAAATTTACCCAAAAATCAATAATATGTTGATGTGGCATGGGGTGCCAATGAAGTAATGCCATGTGGGCCGAAAAATAGTCCTCAACACAAGTAAAGAATTATCACAAATATATCTGATTACTGAATATATGATGTATTTTATTTAATTGTTTTTAGCTATACTGATTCAAAGTAAAGAATGGAGAATTTTCACAAATATATATGAGCATTGAATATAAGATTTATTTTATTTAATTTTTTTTTTGGCTATATTCATTTTAAGTAAAGAATATAGAAATATCACAAATATATTTGAATATTGAATATATGATTATATATACGTATTTGAATAAGATATATTTTTGTTAGAAACTATGATTTGATATATATGATTATGGACAATCTGACTATGAATTGATTCTGATACCCAAACCAATGGGGGTTATTCATTGGTACTTTGATACCTGGTCAATGGGGGTTATTCATTGGTATTTTGATACCCAAACCAATGGGGGTTATTCATTGGTACTCTGATACCTAGCCAATGGGGGTTATTCATTGGTATTTTGATACCCAAACCAATGGGGGTTATTCATTGGTACTCTGATGCCCAATCACGATGAATTACGTTTGAATATTTAAACTATTTTGAATCCTTAAAACTACATATGTGATTTTGGAAATGTTTGAGTATCTAAACCATTTGAATCCTTAAAACTACATATGTGATTTTGGAAATGTTTGAGTATTTGAACCATTTTGAGTCCTTAAAACTACATATCTGATTTTGGAAATGTTTAAGTATTTAACTATTTTGAGTCACTTAAATTGCTTATGTATTTTTTGGAACCTATTGTAAGTTATATCTTTTGATACATGGAAAACTGACTGTCTTCTAAACCATCTATGATATAGTTATAAGATTAAAGTATGTGATTTATGTGCAACTTATTATTTTGAGACTACGAAACTTCTTCAGTATTTTGAAAACACATAGATTATTATAACTTTGAAAACACATATTACATCTTATACTTTACAGATCTATTGCTTGATTGAGCTTATTAGGATTTTGGTTACCTATTGAGTTGTCAACTCACCCCCCCCCCCCTTTGCCCCCTCCAGTTTCAGATTATGAAGAGTAGCAAGTTTTGGGAGTTTTGATATTGTATTGTGAGCAGGAAAAGAAGCTTAGTGATTTTGGGATTGGATGGTCTTCTAATCGTTTTATATTTATTGGCCAATTGGCATTATGTACATGAGGTTTGGATTTTGTTCCTATTAAATTGTTGGAGATCTATTTCATAAAGAAATTGTTGAGGTATTTTGGATTTATTTGATTTAATTTTTGAGGATAAATTTTAGTTGCTAAGAAGGCCTTGCACACTTGTAGGGTGCTTACTTTATAAGCATGCAGCAGTTGTCACGTGCCTATCTTTATACTTGGTTTCGGGGTGTGACAAGTTAATTCGTATGTTTTTATTGATCTTTATAGTTCCACACGCACTTAGCATATAGTGACTTTTATTTCTAGATTTTTCTTCTTTTAATCTAAAACCATACAACAAATTGACACCCTTAATCTGTAGAATGGGCTTTATTGGACTTTCTTGTTCTAGAAGATTTTGGTGCCTCTGTGGTACCAAGTAAGAGAGAATTTGTTTTAAACTAGACAAATCATATTTTTCAAAGAAATCATGTCAATACATTCCTTTTCTTCTTGTTTCTTTTTCTTAGATATTCTTTGTTGTGGCTTCTTCTTCTTTCCATTTTCGGGTATGTTCTTAAATGATTATAAATTGCCCTAATCCAGAGTTTAAAGTTCAAAGATGTTCATTAATCCCAAATGCAATATAATTTGCATTCAAACTTATGTAAGTAGTACTATGAGGAGAAAGAACAAAGGAAGTAAATAATTGACTTCATGACAGATCTTTGATATCTTTTTGTGCCATTGATACAGCCACATACGGTCATTCTTACGTAAGAAGTTGTAGACATAATTTCATAATATTTTTCATTGTGATGCTGATTTGGTTTGTCAGAACAGATTTTGGTGGAGCCTTCTAGTTGTAGTTGATTGGTGGGATGCTGTTGGCTATACATAGAGTGCAGCAGAGGATGGCATTGGTAAGAATATTTTGGCCACAGTTTGGTGTGACTGATAGATAATAGTGCAAAAGAAATTAGAAGATAAATATTATGAAATGATATATTATCTTCATTTATGCATCTTCCACAAGAGCATTTGTATGAAATGATAACAGAATCAACTTGTTAATGACATTGCTTCTTTCTTTCTGTCAGTTTCTTTGAACAGTGTCATTGCAGTCTTGGATGCGGATTGTCATTCTCTTCCACACAGCACAGGCAACGGTATGGTCCTATATGTTACTTAGACTATTGTCATCCTAGATTGTGATGCCTCAATTTGATTGATTGTGTGATGTGTGTGAGTGTGTGATGAGTTCCACATCGGGTATTTACTAGGTAGATCTGGGCTTTATTAACAACTATAAGGAACCTAAATTGTGACTAGTCCTTTTGAGGTATAGCGCAAATGTGGCTAGCGCTTTTCCCTGGGTCATTACATAAATTGTCAAGAATCTTTCTTTGGATATCATTAGTGTTTTAATATGCTGTGATCTGATATGTTCCTCTAATTTCTGTGCAAGTTGTGATGTATGGGAAGGTATGATATAGTCATGAATGATGTTGCAGTGAAAATTTCATATGTTTAAGGATATTCTTATGCCTTTATAACCTTAAAATGACCTGTGATCAAGGTTTTCAAAATCGGGATCCTACGTAGGATTGTGGGAGGTAGGTAGGATTGTGGATCGTAAGATCTTACCTATTTTCAGATTTTAAGCAAAAAACCTATTGATAGTGAATTTGTATGTTATATAATCACTTAAAATATGAATCCATCCATTAAAAAAAATTGCATCATAAAATGTAATTTGCACGCACTATATCGTTCTTATGTCATTCTAACGAAACAAAATATATTTAACTTTTGACATAATGTATCTAAAAAGTTCAGTACATGTTTAATTAGCAACTAAGTACCAAAATATTATCTACACATATGGAAAATGTTTTCCAAATTCTAAGTTCCAAATCCAAAATAAGTTAGGCTAATTAGCATATAAAAACTAGCTAACTACAAATTTACAATATGTAATCCAAAAGAGAATTCTCAATCTAAGGTAAACTAGCTAATTACAAATATGAAATCCAAAAGAGAATTCCCATTCTAAGGTTCTTCTAATCTAATCACTGTCACTGTCATTATCATATCCCATTTCATCATTTATATCCTTCCTAGTTTCAACATCCAAAATGTTAAACTTAAGTACTATAGGTTTTTTTGAGATTTTATGTTGACATAGGGGTAAATTTGGGACTTCAATTCATTATTGGGCTTCTGATAACCCATTGGGCTTGTGGATTTAGGTGGATTATCTAATCCAAATGAATCCCACTTTAAAATAAAAAATAAAAAAAATAAAAAAATTAAGCCAAATGGTAGGATTGGTAAGATCCCATACGATCCTACGATCTTACATGATCCTACATACAATCCTACCATTTTTGCAATCCTGCTACGATTTTAAACTTTTTGGTGAGGTGGGATCATAAAATCGCACGATTTTACGATCTGAATTGCGATTTTGACAACCATGCCTGTGATTAAGTTTGGATATTGAACTTACCTTTGAATTGATATGAGAAGTCTACATAGGTGACCTCCCTAGCCAAATATCACCTGCATTATAGGATTCTGAAATTCAAAATGTAGCTTAGAGTTGTCCTACTATCCCGTGTGATGTTTTATGCTGCTTACCTCCTTTCGGTGGTGGTGGTTTATTATTATTATTTTGGGGGGGGGGGGGGTGAGTTGTTTTGATACTCATTAACTCTTTTTCTTCGTAGTTGTAGACAACTAAATTTCTTAGTTTGAAATAAATCAAACAAGTAAAATTGTTTCACAAATGCGAATTTGTATTGATGAATATGTGGTACAATTCTCTGAAATTACAAAAGAGTGATCCTCTTATTCGATCTCCTTGAAAGACTTGTTGAATAGAATTGTAATAATGTGATTTTGACTCGAACACCAAATATCCTTTAATTTGGCTGAAGGATGGATTGAAGACCCTTGAAACAGAATTACAATGAATCTCTGGCTATGAGCTTGTTAGAAATTCTTTTTTCTTCGTGTTCTTCACGTGTTCTTCGTGCGTTCTTCGTCTTTGAAGGTTTGTGGTGGAAGTTCTTCGGTGCTTTGAAGGCTTGAATTTATAGAGCTTCGTTGATTTGTGGTTTGTTGAGGTTTCTAGAGGCTTTTGAGTTTGATTCCAGCAAACTTTAAGATCTAGGCAAATAGTTTGGATGGTTTTGCTTCGAATGTTCTTCAATTTTGAGGTTGAAGTTATTGAAGGCTTTGAGGCTTGATTCTTGTAGAGCTTCTGTACCATTGAGTGCTTTCGAATCTTCTTTGATGCTACTTGTGCTCTGAATGTCTTGGTTTGTAGAAATGCCTTAGGAAGGCTTCTATTTATAGGAGTTTAGGAGTGGGTGAATGACATGTGGCGAAGTTTGATTGGTGACATGTGTCACAATCAGATTGAAGGAGCTTTAAGACATTTTTTCCAAGACACGTGGCATTTTTTGATTGGCCAAAATGTTTTGCTTTTCAAGGTGACACATGTCAACACTCAATTGGACTGCCTGTGTCATTGCTTACATGCGCTAGGCTACTTATGTCATTGCTTACACACACTGATGTGTGATTGGTTTTCGCATGCTTTTTGTGTCTCTATTTCAATGACACTTGGAAAATTTCTATTGGTTTCTAAATAGTGATAACAAATCCTAGTAACAGTATGTGGTGCTTTGTAATTGACTGTACTTTGTGGACTTGGTAGTGTGATGTGTCAGCTTGTGATAGGTCGGGAATTTTCCCTCTCTACAGTAATTTATATTGAAGATATGAAAAGTTGTTTTTGCATGATGCAGAGTGAAAGGCCACAAATTGAATGACCCCTTGTGATATAAATAAATAAATTAATTAGCCAAGTTATTAATTAATCAATTTATCATGCAAACGCGTGGTAGCACAAACAAATCACCAATAAACTAAATATGCAGTGAAAAATAAATAACACAGTGATTTGTTTACAAATGGGGAAAACCTAACGGCAAAAACCCCACCAGGTGATTTTCAGGTCACCACTCTCGAAACTCCACTATTATCACAACAAGCAGTTACAAGTAAAAGAATCCAACAACCTTACCAACCTATAGTTGAACCCTTACCCCAATACCCAATTGGACTTATTCTGTAGTGACAGTTTCCCTTTCGATGCACGACTCCCAAGTATTTGACCAACCAATTGCGCAGATCCCAGTACGCGACTTCAATCACCAACTAAGAAGGTTGTTGGTTGTAAAGTTCTTCAGTTCATCCACACGATGAAGATCAAGAATAGCAAAGAATATTACGTATTGTGTGTGAAAAATATCGCAAGATTGCATAAGTGTATACATGTTATGACGATTTGAAATATGAGAAAATCACTTTAACTAACACACAATCATAACTGCTTAATGGGGGCTATCACCTTTGAGGTACATCCTATAACTCCCACATCTCTTAGAATACACGCTTGCAATCATATTTAAAGCATTTTTTTATCTTTTTGCTTTTGATTTTTCTTTGCATATTTTTCTTTTAAGCATATCATGCAAGGGCATATTAGAGAGAGAAAAGAAATACTCAATGATATTTGACATTCTAATTTTGCTATGCCTAAGCACACAAATGTCATTGACACTGCACTTTTGCTATGCCAAAGCATACAGGTGTCTTATTATGATTGGTGGGCAACAGTGGTAAGATGGTTATTTATGCCTTTCTCTCAGGATTTTTTAGTCCTTCTCGTCAAAAAGAGTGATATGAGTGTCAAGTATAAGAGACAGCTTAATATTACTCATCACAAACACGAGCCACAAAGATCACTTGCTTAGTTGTGCATAGAGATGCTCGTCTAAGCTACAAATGATACAAAGTTTAGAAGACTTTGTTTCAATGGCCATCTAAGGTACACAAGTACCAATGTACACAAAATACACACTATTTTTGTATTTTTCTGATTTTTCAATTTTTATTTATTTATTTTTATATGAAAAACAAAACAAAGCAAAACTGAAGAAAAACAACAAAAACATGTTAAACACCCAAAGCATAAAAACTAGACTGACTCAAAACATGAAAGCAAAGTACATAAGTAATGCACACACAAAAACAAGAAGAGAGAGAGAGAGAGAGAGAAAAGTGACAGAACCACATGGAGCCCTTTTCCTTCCACACCTTGGAAGAACCTTTCCATCTAGCAAACCCTTGAACCGGCAGTGAAGGGAAAGAATTAAAACCGTTCAAGTTCGAAAGGAACATGAGGGTTTTGAGAAGATCTCCAAAGGGAGCAAGAGAGGATTGAAGCTAATTCTGGTTCCCAAATGCTATCATGTCGTTGCTCTGTTGAGTGGCAAGCCATTTGTAGCAATTTGGTCGAGTATGACCGGCAGCTCCACAATGATGACAGAGATGCTGCTTCTTTTGTTTAGGCTTTTAAGAGTTAGCCTTTTTAGCCCTAGGGTTTTTAACATCTTTCTTCTCAAGTTTAGGGGGTGCTCTTAAGATAGATTTACCCTTGTCTATGTTCTCACTAGCTAATTCAGTTTTAATCTCATTGTTCTTAGTTTTAACATTATTAGCAGGAGGAACAAAAATAGTAGTACTAGAAGAAGCAGTATTAGAGGAAGAAAGTTCATACCCTAAACCTGTTTGATCTGAAGCAGATTTCTAAATGCTTAGCATCTCATTTAGCTTAGCGCTTGAAGTCCTTTCTATTTGAGCTCTGACTTGACATAGCTCTGCTTCAAGCTTCTTGGTCTTCTCAGCCAAGAAATTGTTCTCAAACCTCAGTGCCTCAATAGTCTGATTAGCCTCATCAAACTTTGTGGAAAGCTCCTTACGGTCAAGTTCCACATCACTGAGCTTCTTGGTGCTTAGCCTATACAGTTTCTCATGCTTCTCAGAAAGCTTGTACAGTTTCTCATAAGCTGTATGGATGTCATTTTGATCATCCATCTTTTCAAATTTGGATTCCACCAATTCCTCTTCTTCAACCACATCTTCAACAATCCCATCAGTAGGATTGACAGTGGCTATGAAGGCATTTAAGATTCTGTCATCCTCATTGGCAGAATCATCCTTAGGCTCAATGTCGCTCAAGGTAACAGCAAGTGCCTTGCTCTTTCCAGTGCTCATGAGGTATGTAGGACACTCATGCTTCATGTGACCGAAGCCTTGACACCTAAAGCACTTAGGTCCTGAGGGAACAGTGTACTGACCACCTTCCTTAGCATCTTTCTTCTCTTTGTCTTGGCCTTTAAACTAAGAAGAATTGGGTTCCCTGCGATCCTTGTCAAAACCCTTTCCATTGGCGTTCTTCACAAACTTCTTAAACTACCTGGTAATGTAGGACTTCATCTTGGAATCTTCATCATCAGAAGATTCATCTGTTTCACTACTTTTGGCCTTTAGTGCCATACTCTTGCTTATACCCGACTTGCCTATTCTTGTCAACCCCAACTCGTAGGTTTACAAGTTTCCAACCAACTCAGTCAGAGAAATCTTGTCAATATCCTTTGATTCCTCTATTGCCGTAATCTTGGCATGGAATCTCTCAGGTAGAGATCTGAGCACTTTCCTTACAATCTTAGGTTCAGGAATGGTATTCCCAAGATTGAAGGCTGAGTTCACTATGTCCTTTAGCTTGGCATAGAACTCATCGAAAGACTCATCCTCCATCTTTATCTCTTCAAAGTTTGTAGTGAGCCTCTAAAGCTTTGAGTCCTTGACAGCCTTAGTACCCTCATAGGTTGTCTGGAGAATGGTCTGGCAGTTTCAGTTGAGGATGTCTTCTTGAACTCTTCATTGGTGACTGCACTGAACAATGCATTCAATGCTCTGCTGTTGAAGTTTGCCGCCTTAATCTTGGCATCATCCTAGTCGGCTGGCACTTCTATAGGCTTAGTCCAGTCTATCTCTACAGCTTGCCACCCTTTCTCATCTAAAGATTGCAAGAAAGTTCTTATGCGTACTTTCCAGTATGCATAGTTAGTGCCATCAAATAAAGGAGGCATGATTAATGACTGTCCGTTATCCATGACAAACAGGGGTCAATGGATTAACACAGCAAAGATTAAACGCTAATCATAGTGTGCCTGCTCTGATACCACTTGATAGGCCACAAACTGAATGACCCCTTGTGATAGAAATTAATTAATTAATTAGCCAAGTTATTAATTAATCAATTTATCATGCAAACGCATGGTAGCACAAACAAATCACCAATAAACTAAATATGCAGCAGAAAATAAATAACACGGTGATTTGTTTACAAATGGGGAAAACTTAACGGCAAAAACCCTACTGGGTGATTTTCAGGTCACTACTCCCGAAACTTTACTATTATCACAACAAGCGGTTACAAGTAAAGGAATCCAAGTACCTTACTAATCTACAATTGAACCCTTACCCCAATACCCAATTGGACTTGTTTTGTAGTGACAGTTCCCCTTTCGATGCACGACTCCCAAGTACGTGACTAACCAATTGCGCGCGGATCCCAGTATGCGACTTCAATCGCCAACTAAGAAGGTTGTTGGTTGCAAAGTTCTTTAGTTCATCCACACGATGAAGATCAAGAAGATGCTTGGTCACAAAACCCTACAGTGTACATACACAGCAACTTCTTCAAGAGAAAGAGATGAACTAGGGCAAGAACTTCGTCTCCGGTTACAATTTGCTTGAACAGAGTTTGCTCAAAACTTGTGCAACTTGTGAACACTTTAACAACCCTTAAACTGATCCTTTTATATGTCTAGGGTTAGGAGAAAAGAAAGCCCAAAGACAAATTCACGGATCCCAAGAAAATCATATTGGAATTTTGAAAATCTTAAACCTCGACAGATAGAAGGTGTCGAGCACACCGAATGTAGAATAGCTTTCTTAAGCTCGATAGATGCAGCTGTCGAGCTTTAATGATTTTGCACTATGAACTTGTTTTCTTGAATAGACATGAAGACTTCAATACTTGATCTTGAAACAAGGTTTCTTGAAGTATTTAAAGACATCCTAAATCTAACCAAATACAAGTAAAGTGCGTTTTGTCAAAGGATAAGCCAATTACATAAAATCATGACATTTGTTCTTAACATGTGAAACACATATGTCCTAACAAAATCCTACATGTTTCACATTATTGACTTCATTGGGACTATGATCATATATCATCATAATTTAGAATTTAATATTAAAAATATGAAGCTAGCTTTTCCAAGGACTTCAAAAAAACAAGGGCAGACAACAAACATAGCAATTTATATTCACAGAATCTCTCTCATACCAGAATTTTGGGAGTCTCTGGACTTGCTCCAGCATGATTCACTCTTATCGAAAATTTTCTACTTTATCATTCTCTATTTAGCTTTTGTCTGCAATAAATTTGGGATTAATATATGTTATACATACTAACTAAAATTTTAAGATGTCCATTTATATACCTACACATTCTAAATTAAAATATAGAAGAGAGAGTATCAATTAGATGTTTAACCACCCAAATTTCAAAATTTTACTTCTGAGACTGACAAAGACTGATTGATAACATGATTATTACTCTCAAATTCATCAGACGTTCTCCTATTCGTCTCTTAGCAAATTTTCCAAGACACATAAATGATGGCTTTCCAAATTTTCAAAATTCTATGGCAGTGAAACCATTATTTTATGTTCACATTCATATCATGTCAAACAGAGCTAAATTCTTTTTAGAATGTGCTTGAGATTGGAAGCAATAGTGCCTGCATAAAATATGATCCTTTGGTTCTTACTTGCATTAACGTACTTAGTTAAGTAAATTCAAGGGCTGGACAACAATAGAGCTTAAGGGAAAACAAACAAAAGTCAACAACAATGACAACGAAATACAACCAAATTCCAAGATAGTTACTTAAAGCTGCTTAAATCAATGACATAGCTCTAAGAAGCCTTTGGTCTCAATTTATAACGATCATTAACATGCTCAAATATGTACATTCAATGGTTGTATAGTCATCGGGCACATAGAAACAATCACAAAATAGAAGCCATTATTATCAAGGATTGCAACCAAAATTCAAGATGATCTCTTAAAGGTACTTGTAACAAGTCATTAGACATAAGCCACTAACCCTATTTTGGGCTGCCATAGGATATAATCTAGGATAATTGGACTAAATAAAATACTTTAACATGAGTCATAATATGTTTTATAACATAGCATAACAGCATAAGCGAAGCATTAGAGTTATAACTAACACATCTTGCAAAAGTTGTTACAATGAGTCATGGCATAACACGAGACTTATATCTTTAATTAGCAGATCATAGGACACTCAAGACTTTGATTACCAAGACTTTTAGTTGCAACTATATTCATTAGAAACATGATACATGTCATTTTGATCACACGTTGTCAATTTCATGTATAATTAATGAAACAAGGGTAGGAACAACATGAATTGAATTGAGATCATGGAATTAACTCAAGGAATGCATAAGTAATGCAAACATGATGACTGAAATGAAAAGTATTCATCAAAAAATTCTCAAACAAGAACTAGAATTCAATTCTAAATCAGGTTCATGAAATTAAGTTTATGTAAATCAAAAGTCACTCTAGAGTTCTTGAAATTGAAGTTCCAGCCATTTAGTTAATTGAGGTAATAGCAAGAACACTTGGTCATTGAATGAATATCATTATATAAATAAAGCAAGACAAGGCAAGTGGAAATCAAACCACTATATTGTAACTTACATGAAACAGAAAGCCATAATTTGTATAAGGTTAGGTAGATTGTATTTGCACTCAAGCTAAATGTTTATTTCTTTATTTTCTTACCTAACCAAAGGTTCCTGGCTTCCTTCTATGTGTATAGCGGAAGTGAGCAGAGAATTCTCACAAGGAGCAATAAGGTTGGTTAAATGGTAAGTAGGAGGTGTAAGGATAAGTAGGAGATGGATACAAGGGATGCATATTGAAATTAGGGTGGCATGAAGCAAGAAGGTGGGGCAAGTATGAAGTGTTAAGGGCTGGTAACATTAACTTTTATTTGCAATGTAGTCCTTAATTTCTCATACTATAAAATTTTATACAAAAATACCCTTATCACCCTTAAATGCTTTCCAAATCATTTACGTAAATGTTCTCTTATATTTTAATCTCCAATTACTTAAAATATATTACATGATGATAATTAGTAAGATGATGCATGAGCACTTAATTATTAGGGTGAGGTGCGGGATATTACATACACCCAATGCACTATGGCTAATTCTTTTTCTTCTTAGATAAAGCCCTATCCAATTCAAGAATGTACAAGTCTATGTCAAATATATATATACCTTAATACTTAGATAAACTCCTACCCCACTAACATATGGTTCACCAAGTATATCGTAACCTTTTAATTTTATTTTTTTTATAAGTACCATAATCATTTATTTTAAGTGTAAAGATAATCGGAAGTTTAAAATTGGTTCATTCTTTACGTACTCAAATTTATATATACCTTAAGGCTTAAACAAATATAAACAAAACAATCAACACTCCCAATACGAATTTAAACTACCTTATAACACCATGCAAGCCACCTACTTGCTCGAACTCAACAACCCACCACAAAACCAATTATCAACATCACAATATTTAATGCTTACAAATATTGAAGAAAACTTAAAATAATCGAACATAGGTAACTCAATAATATTCATCAAAAATTTCACAAAATAATAAACACTCCCAATATCAATTTAAACCACCTTATAACATTATGCTATCTCAACAATATATTGGCTCATCTCTCTCTCTCTCTCTCTCCATGGCGACATTATGGCTCGCCCGCTTTCTCTGCCATCGCTCCCTCTCCTAAGCCAACACCCTGGCAATCTTCTTTTGCGTATACCCCTCCTTGGTAATAGCAACACTTTCAAGATCCCCCACCCTAGCTTGTAGGGTCTCCACATGTAATATTAAATGGGCCTCTGAAGCTTGCCAAGCATGTGCAATGCCCCCAAGTACTCTGCCCTAGCTCACAAGGCAATCATCAATGATGGGTTCGGCCGATGACTCTTAAAACTATGTAGCATAATCTGTGGCCAGTGCAAGGAAGCCCTCGAAGGAACCTATTGCATAGGCAAGGCCATCCAAGTTCATCATAGGGCAAGAACCTATCCTTGGGTACTCTGAAGACAGGCATGACTTAATGGAAGGTCCTCTCCACCAAAAAGAACTCCCAGCACGTCAAAGCCCAAAACTAACGTTGTGCATGAGACTGAGCCATAGCAGGAGGACCTCACGTCTAGTCAACAACCCTCTATCATATGGGTTGTTGCATATCTCACCCCCAGTGATGCAATCCAATGCAGCATTGATAATAGCCTGCTGTGTCAGGACAACTTAGGAGATAGTGTAGAGAAACCAAGCATATGCCCTAGGGTATATCGTCGTAAAAATGCCAGTATATTGTGGACGCTGAGCCGGGATGTACTCATATGCCCACTATGTCAAAATCTACCAGGAACCCTCGAGGCTCCTAAAGCCCTGACATGATGCTTGCCTCAAGAAGACAATGAAGAATCCGTAGGAAAAGGACCCCCAATCATAAGCCCTGTAATAGACACCACTCTCATGACCGCCAGCAATCTACAAGTCTGCATCGATCTATTGCTGCCAAGCAGGCAACTACCAATGAAGTAAAAGAAGAATTGCCTAAGAGTGACATCATCTTGTTCTCCTCCAGTTACCACATGAGAATCTGAGGCTCTTAAGTAGGCCAAAAGTACCCTTTAGTCATCCTGGTAAGGGGATAAGGGATGCCCAGAAGCTCGCTCGCCATTGTGAAGCTCATAAACTCAGTAGGGACCGACTCCCCTCCAAATCTAAGGCCAAAGATGGCTATCCAGTCAAGGGGAAGGATTGCATACTCCCCACAGCTCAAATGAAAGGTGCCCATCCTAGCATGAAATCGCTGCACCAAAGCCTCCGCTATCTCGTGCCTCGTGGAGTAAGACAAAATGCTAAGAAAGGCCTCAAATGCCTGCTCGATTAGGAAAGTGTGGTAGCGTACATAAGTTGAAGGGCGGAACAGGCAGATAGAGAATGAAAACCATGCTCCTCAGCGATGAGTCCTCTTAGCAGCCTGCATTCAAGATCAAAGAAAGCTATCTGTTAGCACGCGTATTCATATGTCGAGAATCGATAAGTGGAAAAGAAAAAGGAACATACTTGACCCTTTCGAACTTGAGCAGAAGGATGCCTCTTCAAGTCATGCTGAAGATGAATATCCTCGATACTCTCATTAACCTCTCTAGTGTAGGCCTCAACTCTGGCCTAACAGGGCAGAAATCTCAGCCTACAACTGCTACACCTAGGGGCACCAGGTTCCAGCCCGGCCGCATCATCAGCCTTTAAATCAACGTCCAAATCAAACATGAGCTTATCCTTTAGCTCATTACCCCCTAGGCCCTCTCTCTCCTAGGTCCAAGGATACTATGAAGAACCACTAGCTGAACCAGTGTAGGACTGAGATGAAGCACTAGCTGTCTCCACTGAACATCTACTCCTAATGCGACATGCTATGGGCATACCCCTAGAGGGCACAATGTCATCGCCCCCTCAATCAAAATGTCTCTAAAGAGACTGGGCCACCTGCTCGCTGGCCGAAATAGTGTCATCATCACTACCAGATAAATTTCCTCGAGATAAAGCAAGAACATGAGCCATCTCGCAGGTCCTCACTAGATCTCAGTCTCCCAGATATGATCTACAAAACAAATTCAAAATTAATTAGTAAAGTCGAACCAGACAGCAATGTAGGCAAACAAGTAAGTATGCCTAGCCCTACTACCTAGTGCATATCATGCATAATCATATTAGAGTTTTCAAAATGCCTCTCCTTCAAGATTTAAATTTGGCGCAGTTGTTAAATCCTATCTCTTTTGCCTCAAAAGTATCAAAGTTTTCAAAATGTCTTTCTCTTGGGATTTAAATTAGACGGCGGTCGTCTAATCCTATCTCTTTTGCCTCAAAAGTATCGTAGTTTTCAAAATGCCTATCTCATCAGGATTTAAATTCAGCGGCGGCCGTCTAATCCTATTTGTCTTTTCGAGGTTTAAATTCGGAGGTGGTTGTCTAATCTCATTAGGATTTAAATTTGGCGACGGTCATCTAATCCTGTCCATCTTTTCGAGGTTTAAATTCAGTGGAGGTCGTATAATCTCATCAGGATTTAAATTCAGTAATGGTCATCTATTCTTGTCCATCTTTTTGAGGTTTAAATTTGGTGGTGGTCATCTAATCTCATCAGGGTTTAAATTTGGCGGTGATCATCTAATCCTATCCATCTTTTCAAGGTTAAAATTCAGTAGCAGTCGTCTAATCCCATGAGGATTTAAATTCGGCAGTGGTCGTCTAATCCTATCCATCTTTTCGAGGTCTAAATTCGACAGCAATCATCTAATCTCATCAGGGTTTAAATTCAGTGACAATTGTCTAATCCTATCCATCTTTTTGAGGTTTAAATTTGGTAGCGGTCATCTAATCTTATCAGGGTTTAAATTCGGCTATGGTTATCTAATCCTGTCTCTCTTTTATCTCAAAATATCAAATTGTTTCAAACTTTACCTCTCAGGATTTAAATTCAGCGGCGGTTGTCTAATCCTATGTCTCTTTTATCTCAAAGTATCAAGGTTTTCGAAAAGTATCACTTAGAATTTAAATTTAGTGGTGGTCATCTAAGCCTATCCCATTTTTTTCCTTAATGTACCTCTCAGGGCAGTAGTTGTCTAATCCTACGTTTCAAAACTACTCCCATTACAAAATTGCATCATTATCATGTTTTCAATGTCTCAAAGTTTCCATTTACCATGCATCATTCCCTCATGCTTACCTAGCATTTTCTCCTTAATTTTAGTTGTTTTTAGTGTTCATAGCATCCAACATTTTTATATTCATCTATGTGACCTAAAAATTAAATTTTCCTCGCATGAGTAGGTGTGTAAACGTAATTATACATGTATGCAATTCACACACATATATAAATGTGTACTATCGTGCCTACGAGTATGTACATGTGAAAGCGTATAAATATGTTTATGTCTACATAACTACTTAAGCATGTGAACAAAAATATTTTCCAACATTATCATGGCATAAATGATAAAAATGAAAGAAAAACATATATTCAAATAACAAAAATAAAATAAATAATAGCATGCTTTCCTAGTTGCATTGTTACTGTCGACGCCTTGCAACTGCTCGACCACCCATCGCAGCGACGCTCGCACGCCTCTATGTTAGTACCAGAAATGATGTGGAGGTATGTCATACCTTGGGTGTGTCACTGGAATCTGAGTCGATTTTAAGGAAATTACCAAGGATAAGTGAAGTCACCACCAATCATTGGGTTTTTCTAAGGTGTGATTGGGCATTTGACTCTATTTGATTTTATTACCAATCCTGGGCTAAGAAAAATGTCATTTTTCCTAATCTAATATGGATGGGTAAAAAATCTTGATTCTTTAATTCGGAAGTCTGGTTATGTGTGGGAAAGGTGTTAGGCACCCCACAATGCCTATCCATCGATAGTCCTTTATTTTGGTAAAATCATAGTTTTAGGTCATTGGCAGTTGAAAATGAGCTATTGGCATTACCTTTCAGGGCTTTAAGTGAAATAGGCTTTTGAGGTTTGGATTCGGAAAGGGTATGGTCTCAATCAATGCTTCCCAAGTGTGTTTGGAATCGTTGCCAAATTTTTGCGGCAAAAATCCAGTAGCATTTCTCCTTATTTTTATGGTGGAAATCTGGCAGCGCTTCACCTCAGATGCGCCATACCACACTAAATGCTATTCTCACCAAGCTTTCGACGTGAGAATATGGCAATGGGGATGCCCCATTTTCATGAAGAAAATCTAGCAGAGTTTCACGTTTGGTATGCTATGGCGCACTGGCAGGGTTTCATGCCTGTGTATACGGCGCGTGCCAACATGCTCATTCTAGGATGAACCAAAGCTCCTCAAAGCATTAAGCACATTGATACGTGTCAAATACACTAGAAACCGATGTCGTTTGGTAACATGGATCAGGACAATCACATAGCGATGACTATGCACTTAGTATGACACAAATATGCACCTACAAGAATCGCCTTGAGCACATGCCCATATCACAAGGTAAAGAGCACTCATGGCCAGAGAGGGTCACTCACGTAACCATGAGTGTCCATCATACAAAGTGCACGACCACCCACATTCAGAGCAACTTAGCACCTTTGGCATTCATGCATGAACATATGAATGAATGACATTAAAACTAAGAAGCCCTAAGACAAACCCTAATCTAAACGTGTGATAGCAAACAAGCATATGAAAAGGGGAACAGGAACTTATGGGGCCTAAAACATAAGAAAAAGAGGTTAAACATAACAAACATGTGAAGGCAGAAACAAAACGAACAAAATTTAGGGTTTCCTGGCATCGGCATCACGCACGCTAGAATAGGCCTATGTACGCATAATCATGCCTACGTACACATGCTAAATCATGCGTATGCAAATCCTAGCCCAAAAAACCTAAGAAATGTAAAATAAGAGAAAAAATTTAAAACAACAATTCTAACAACCTAACGTATGCAATACATGAAAAGGACTAAAAACTAACTTAAATAAACATATACAAACATAAACTACGCAAGAAACAAAACTAAAATATAACAAAGAAAGAAAAAAAGAAAAAAGAAAGAGAAATAAAAAGAAAAGGGTTAGACTCAATACCTTAAACAAAAGCTTTCCAAACTTGATTTTGACCATTCCCCTCAGTCAAATCTATTCACAAACCAATAAGAAAGTGATTAGCAACATTAAACTAAAAGGATTGGGGCCAGAAAATGTCCTAATCAAATAAAATTGACTTGAGGGTGTTTTGTGAAAAACTCCCTTTTGATTCACTATTTTCTAGTGAATCTTATGTTTTTCTCGTGGGATTTCTACGTGTTTTGGTAATGTATCATGTAAGGATTTTTATAGTTGAAAAAATGGGGTTTAGACTGGCTCCTAGACAATGTGTGATTCGTTCCAAACCTTAGCCATTATTGTAGAAAACTTTCCTTTCTTATGCTTCTCTTGCGTACGCATGCATTGGCTCGTGTACGTAGGCCGCTACCAACTTACACAGGTCGAGGACCACTTTGGTTATTTTATTTCCAAAAAATAGATTTTTGCTCATTTAAAGGGCTATATTTTCCATTTTAACACTCAAATCAATTTAATATCTGATTGGGCTCAAAACTAGCCTAAGGCCTTAGAATTCAAGCATCATTAGGGAACGGGGACCTGAGTCGTAAGGGGTACAAAGTGCAATGTCTATAAATGTCCCTCTTTTGATTCATGAGCTTCACTAACAAAATCAAAAGAATAAGAGAAAAAAATTTTGTTTCAACGTACAGCTCGAGCCCAACCCACGCACACGACACACATCATGCATACATGGGGTGGGGTGCAACTTCGAAGAGCTGCGTGGGATTCGTATGTTCGAAGTCCCACCTTTGTTACTCAGGAAACAAGTAACAACAAGTTCTCTATCCCAGAACCTATTTTGCCACTTGCAAGCAAATGACAAGTGACTCACTATCTTAGAGTCACTAAAAAGAAAGAAAAGAAAAGAAAAAAAATCAAACAAACAAACAAGGGTGCTCTTACGACTTAACCCAACAAACAACAAAAGGATATAGTTTCTATAATGTCCATCTGGGGCTCTTGCCTCAAACTTCTTTGGGTGACTTGTTCCTCTTGTCTTTTTCACTTCTTTCTCTACCTTTTCTTGTGAGGATCTTGCCTCAAGTTGACCTTGGTCTCTTTCTCTATCACTATCTTTACCTTTTTCTACCATGCCTACATGTTCCTTTCCTAGAGGATATGTGCATGAGTAGCCCTGATTGTTGGATCCACTAGGGATGATGAAAACTTGCTGAGTAGATGTGCATAAGGAGGAATCTTCTGCCTTTCATGACTTGCTTGGAGATGAGAAACTCGTTGAGGAGTAGTAGATGTGTGATCTACTAGGGAAGAATCTTCTACATCCTACATGGTTCACTGAGGATTTTGAGGGATAATCTTTTACATCCTCACTGGGGAATTATTATTAATTTTTTTTTTTTTTTTTTGGTGTATGAGACTCATTGGGGAAGAATCTTCTACTTTCTTACTAGGGATATTTTAGGGAAGAATCTTCTGCTTCCTCACTAGGGATTTGCTTTGATGTGCTTTGGTCCATTGGGGAAGAATCTTTTGCCTCCTCCATGAGGATGATGCTCAATATGCTTGAACTATTGACGGAGAGTCTTCTGCTTCCTCTATGGAGATGATGTTTGATAAGTTTGATTCATTTAAGGAAGAATCTTCTGCTTCCTTACTTGGAATATTACTTGAGATGCTTGAAATATTGAGGAAGAGTCTTCTACTTCCTTACTGAAGGTGATGTTTGATAGGTTTGATCCGTTTTAGGAAGAATCTTTAGCTTCCTTACTGAGGATAGTGTTTTTGATATGCTTGATCTGCTGGGGAAGTCTTCTGCTTCCTTCATGGGGATGGTGTTTTTGATATACTTGAACCACTGAGGACGGTTCTCGATGTGCTTGATCAATTGGGGATGGTTTTTGATGTTCTTGATAGGGGGAAGAGTCTTCTACTTCCTTCACTGCTTATTAGGGAGTCTTTTGATAATTTTGTGTCTAATTGTGGAAGTCTTGAGATGTCCGTCCTTTTCTTAAAAAAAGGTTTTTATTTATTTATTTATTTATTTTTTTAAATTGTTCATGACTAAACTACACGTAGTTTAGCCATCAAGTGTGTTCATGCCTTTTTCATTTTTTTCCAACGGTCACCAACCATTTCTTTCTTCTTCTTCATTCTCTTCATCTCCCTCACCTCTTCACATTATCCATAACTCTTCCTTTGTTTCTTTCTCTACAAAAAACCTCATTCCCGTCTTTCTTTTCCTCATTTCCTGACTCTTTCATCCTCTCAAACTCTCTCATTTTCTCATTTTCTCTCATTCTCTAATCATCTTCTCCAATGGCACCCAAGGCTAAGAAATCCTCCTACGTCATATCTTCTGGTGCCTTCCATATCACTCGCTGGAGCAGAGCAACAAGGTTTGTGGGGCCTCCACCACTAAAATACCAGCCAAAAAATCACATTCACATGGGTGAATCTGTAAGTTTTCTCATTTTCAAATTTCTCTTTGATCTTCAGTTTTAATGTGTTTTTAGCTATATAAATGCTTGGGTTTTGCTATGGGATAGGTTTAGATGAAAACTTGACAACTTAGGAGGGTCAGGAGCATGTCTAGGATTGATTTTGGATGATGCTTTTTTGAAAATGTCAAAGAACTACTTCTATTTGTGTTCTTGCATGCGTGGGCTCAGGCTTGCATACGCAGCTCATATTCATGCATACGCAGCTTTATTCATGCGTACGTAGCTCTATTCTTGCATATGCAGGTATGTTCTTGAGGCTCTGCATACATAGGAATGAACCCGTGTACACGGCGTCTTGTCTACATACATGGTCTTTGACCCATGTATTTGAGACACCTAGCAAAAGCCCTACTCTGTCTATTTTTCACTTCCAAATGCAATCCTAACACACATTTTTGTCATTTTGGCATCCGATTATCATTATATCCTTCTTTTTATCTTCATTCCTGGATCAAAACAACATACTTTCTAAATTTTACTTGAATTAGGAATCTAATGTCATCTTACTTTCTTGTAGTCATCATCCCTTTATGCTGGTAAGGGAAACACCAATAAGATGGTGGAGTGGTTCAACCTTCTTGTCCTCAAAACTAGGGGCTATATCCGAGAGGTGCGCTTTGCGCCTATCATTGGTCTTCTTCTAGAGAAGTATGCGAGTGCTACCTTGGTGCAGTGCCTCATTGAGAGGTGGTGGGACACTACCCACAGCTTTCATATTTTTAAGCAAGAGATGACAGTGACTCTCTACAACTTTTACTGCATGACTAGCCTTAGCTTCGAAGGGGCCATCATCAGTTTAGATAGTGTGTCGGGCATCCAGTTGGGACTTTACATGTTGGGGAGGAAGTACTCCTTTGAGACCATTGGCTACTTCGACTTGGTGTTGGATTACATGTTCCTCCCACAAAGGACCACGGAGGAGTATGTACGTATAGATAGGGCTTTTCTTCTCCACTTGTCAGGGGCCTACCTCTTTATCAATGGCGAGCAAACGGTGTCTTTAAGGTGGCACAGAGGGCCAACTAGGGGAAAGCATGTCTTGCTTATCTTTACTCCAACTAAGGGAAAGCAATAAGGTGGTAATCAGTATGTCCTCGGCTTAGTGATCTTTCTATCATCACTTGTGATTTTGGGCTCCCTGATATCGAAACAGTCATCATAGATCGAGCTTCTGATTTCTAGAAGGAGCACAAGTTAACTATTGACTATCCTACTTGTCCTAGGGACGATCATGACTGGTCCACTATTGAGTTTAGAGAGCGGGGAGCTACCAGGAATCCGTGTTTCATTGTTGACCTATCGATTCTGGATTCTCCTAATCCCCACCTTTTGGCTAATATATTGGGGGATTATACACTGGAGTTTGAGGTTAGAGTTGAGAGTACTCTTAGAAACCTGAGAGAGTGCCTAACAAAGGCTATTAGGGATAGAGATTGCTTCTAGAAGCTTTTTGATGCCTCTATGGAGGATTATGATGAGATGGGGAGGACTTATAAGGCTGAGCTCGCCACCCTTAGAGTAGATCTTGAGTAAAGGAGTCTAGTCCCTTCAGCCACAGAGGCGAAATGTACTCAACTCAGAATTCGGGTTACTAGCTAGGAGAGTGAGGTGGCAAATCTTACTTAGAGATTCACTGTCTTGGGCCAAATGAGAGATGAGGAGAGGGCCACGATAGAGGCTAGTTGTGCCAAGGCGAGCAGCAGGGCTGATGATTTAGCCATGAGGATATTAGAGGCTAGATCCTTCATCTATTCTACTTTAATCTTGGAGTATGGGCTAGCTAATGAACCTAGTGAGCCACACTTGGCTTTTCCTCGCATTCAGGCTGAGGTAGTCGAGAAGGAGGAGGCATTGAGGGTTGCTACTACTAAGGTTGGTACCTTGCAGGCTTTACTTGGCACAGAGAAGCAAAGTTCCACCTCGAGTCCCAGCATGGAGAGAGAGTTGGTTCATCTTAGACACTTATACAATAGACTTAGAGAGGTTGCTGGAGATCTAGGCTTTGATGCAGCAGGGTTGCTTCATACCCATCTATTGGAAGATCCAATTCTCCATACTAGTTTTGGGATGCTATGTAGGGCGGTGTTAGACCATTTGGGCCATGTTTGACTCGCTTGAGTTTTTCCTATTTTCGATTTTTGCACATGAGCTATGTAGTTAGTATTTGTTGAGGTCCAAAATATTACAAGTATTAAAATCCAAACTTTCGGACCATATAAACATAAATGTAACATATAATTTAACCATTACTAATATGCATTCATGAAAGAATACACGTAATTCAACAATTACTAATTTACATAAACAAAAAAACAAGTAAATTAAAAAATATATATAGACACACCTTAGTGACTTAAATTTAATTTGTTTTTGATAGTTTTTAGACCCCTTAAAAACACAATTGGATTAACCTAAGTAATTAGCCAAGTTGTTACTTAGTCCAAATTAACAAATCTAGATTATCACAATCAAAACAATCATATCATGCAAAGCAGCGGAAAGATAAATAACACAATGATATGATCACCTAGGAAACCAAACTGGTAAAAACCTAGGGATGATTTAACCTAGCTATTCTCAAGGTAAACCTGAATCCACTATGAAAGAATCGAAGTTGTTCAACAGGACTTAGACCACTAACATCCTATTGCTACCCACCAGTAGAAACTTACTGACATGACCACATGCAAGCTCCGAAACCACGAACTCCTTCTTTCTTGGATTCTCCAGCAAGTACAAGCACACCCGCTTGTGTTTCTTTAAGTTCTTATGGCAGCAACTGAATGATCATCAAGCTCTTGAAGAAATCTCATTCTTAAAAATCCTAAGCTTGTGTAAAAGAAAGCTCCTCATAGATCTCACAAGAGATTTACACAAATAGTAATATGAGCAACACTAAAACGTGCTTAGGGTTTACCTTTTATACCTAGGGCAAATTAGAAAACCCTAAACGTTTTAAAACACAACTAGGGCTGAGTTGGAATTTTGCAGAAAACGCCTCTGACCCGATTTTCGATTGATTGAGCCAAAGTTTCGATCGATCGAACTAGGCCGAGAAGCTTAAATGGTTCCTGCATCAGCTTATTCCAACTTTACATAATTGAACCAACTTTGAGCAAGTCTAAACATGACTAAACATCTTGTTTTGATCATGGTTTGCCAACAATACACATTAGAGTTCTAAATACATAAAATCCTAAGCCTTTAGAACCTAACAAACTCCCCCTTTGGCAATCCGTGACAAAACACAACTAAAAGCTCAAAGTTTACAAAGAAAAGCCCTTTAAAAAAATAATACTCATAAAAGCAAATCCAATCCTAACTACTATCCATCAGTTGCAAGTGTAGACAACAGCTCAATTGAATCAACCTGTATATTTCTTGAAACACTAAACAAAATGCATAACCGCATGTGTGGAAAATACAAGTAAACAAAATAAATTCTTGATATCAACCAACACACAATAATGACATATATCAATGAATAACTCATAAATATAAATTAATAAGCAGTTAAAACAAGAAACATATAAGGCAATAAAAGTATCTCCTCCTAACATGAATAGCCCAACAAAAGTATGGTAAGGGCTAAAAAGATAAAATACAATGTGAAGCACCTAGATACAATCTAAATTCCACAAGCTCTAACCAACCAAAAATGCTCTCCCCCTGAAAACAAAAACTCTACAAGCTCAAATATGTACTCCCCCTTTTTGTGACAAAATGCCAAAGGTCAATCAAAAGCCATCATCAAAAGGAGGTGGCGGTGAAGATCGTCGAAACTGTGCCAACTCTACGTGCAAAGCACGAATTTCATCGAGCACGTCCACCAAAATCTATCCATGAGCCGCCTGAACGGTCAAGACATGATCCAACATACGTCGAATGTCTAAATCATTCGAAGTAGTCAGTGGAGCAACATCAACATCAGCATCAGTAGCACCAACACCAGACGCCTCAGCCGTATTAGCACCTGTAGAAGAGGGAGGAGGGGGAACAACACCAGATGACGCACCTCTAGTATGTGTAGGACCAACTCTCAAGTGAGCAGCCCTCTGCCTAAGGAAGGTGGCACCTATAGGAGCTACAACATGAACGGGCTCACCAGAAGGGAGACCATCTAGACCAAGAAACAACAAAATCCTATGAATGAAAATAGGATGAACAAGAGCATGCACTACGGCAGAACTCCTATGAACTTAGTTCAAAGAACGAAGAAATAGATGAGGAAAGCTGATAGACGCACCAGAAACAAAAGCGTACAAAAACACACATCGCCTAAGAGGGATGGTATGGAGATGAGAAATAGGCCACAAAGAATGACACGTTATCCTAAAGAAAAGATAGGCAGTCTCAGTAAGCTCACTAGACGTGATTTAAAGATCAGAATCCCACTGGATAGATAATCCAGTGATGTATGACATGACGTCATCTAAGGGTGGTGACTCCTCATAGGGATAGATGGGCTCCCTAACGACCGGAACCCCAAGAGCATCAACTACTACCCGAGGAGTAATGGTAAACTCAACACCTTGTATCCAACTCCTAATAAGGTGTTGGAATCATCGACGTGACAAGAGAGATTCGAAAAGAACTCTCTAATCAAGGCGGTCAGGGGTGGATAATCTATCTTTAACAGGGACAACCAACCTCTAGACTCAAGGTTTGCCCTAATGGCCAGATAAACCTCATCTAAAACCACAGAACGCTCAGCCCAAATCTTACGCTTACAGTTCAGCTTCTCATAAACCTTCCTGCTTTTGTCATTCCTAAACACCTCACTCCTAGAGGGAGACTTAGAGGAAGTGGAGGGGTTCCTATGGGCTCTAGTCTTCCTAGGCATGGTGCTAGAAAAAGGGCGAAGACATAGAGCGAAAGAAAAACAAAAACCAAGGGCAAACTGCAAGTTAGCACAAAAATAATATAGAACAAAAATCTATATGATGCATGAATAGATTAAATGACATGATGCATGCCCTAATGCAGTGAAATTAAGTTCAAATTGAGTTCAAGTTCACAAAATTGGCTTGAACATAGAGTTTCTAACAAAAACCCTAAAAAATTTGAAAAACCACTTGTTCAATTTGTAAAAATTGACCAATTGATCATCACACAAGATAGATTACATAAAAGAATGATCAATTATATCAATTCAACAAGCCAATTTCATCAATTGAAACCAATTTGAACAAAATCCCCAATTCGGGTTCAATACAAGCCCTAGAATTTTTAATTTTTCACAAATCCCCAAATTGATCAAATTAACCAACATAGATCATGAATATATCAATATAGCAACAAAATCCATTGATCAAATTCACAAATTAAGGTTTGATTCATCAAAAATCCCAAATTATGCATAGTCCGAAAATTTACCCAAAAACCATGAAATAATGCATGAAATCATGAAAAACAATGCAAAAGGAAGGGTAATATGGACATACCGGCTTATGGAGAGAGAAACCTAGCAAGAAATTTGGAGGAAAACGACAAAAAAAAAAAAAAAATCCTTGTGGAGCCTTGTCGAGTCGGAGAGAGAGAAAAAGTTTTGAAAAGTTTTGAAAAAGATGGTTTGAACAAGTCAAAACTGATTTTTTAAAAACCTGATTCACGAGTTTCGATTGATCAAAACAGACAGAGGCTTTTTTAAAAAGTTTCAAAAAATTTCAAAATAATTTCGATTGATCAAAAAAACAGATTGGATCATTTGAAACAGACAGAGGCTCACAAAATTTTGAGGAAAAACATAGTTTTTGAAAAAAAATTTAGGAACATCTCAAAGCATTGAAATTGATGAACAAAATGCATGAGTATGTGATGAAATGTGTTTCAAAAATCAAAGATTTAAGCCAAATTTTCCCAAAGTTAAAATTTCTTACATTCTCCATAAATTTTCAATCATCAAATCAGTTTTGCATAAAACTCAAAGTATTTGCAAACTTGGTTGGTCAGACCAAAGACACACACAATAACATGTACAATGATTAGTAAAGAGTAACTTGTGTAGTGTGTGTAACTAGTAAAAGCTTGAGATACATGTGAGGTGATATGAGTATAGCAATTAAACATAAAGTCTACAAAATTCATCATATAGAATTTGAAAGAGACTATTACCAAAAGAGTTACATCATATAACTCCCACATCTCCTAGATCATAAGTTTGCAATCATGTAAGTTTCTTGATTTTGCCTCATATTGTACACACAAATTTTAATTATTTAGAAACTTATTAAAAATAGCCGGGATAATGTTCACACCAATTTTATTTGATAGATTTAACATTAAGTCCAATAATGTACACACCAATTTTAGCAATTAAACCGAGGCTACACCTTATGTTCTTTTTATGCATGTGCTACACTTTCTCGAATACAAAATCTTACGATATGCTCTAAGGTGATCATGATTGACTAGTGAACAGTGGTGAGATGGTTATTTATACCTTTCTCTAAAGTTTTAAGTCCGACAGTCAAAGATAAGTGACTTCAAGATCAAGACAAAGTGATCAAAACCATAAACATCTTTCCCACACAACATGCACTACAAAGCTTCAACTAGTAAAGTGCAATAAGTAAACTCATCAAAGCTAAACAAGGTACAAAAGACATGTTATGTGAAAATAAATTGACCAATTGGAATGGCCCAAAAGGCTAGCCCAATTAGATAATCAATTTAATATATATAAGGAGAGAAACATACAGAATTTAATATGAGTGGTTTTTCATTAAGATCATGTAAGATACATGAAATGGTTTGTATGTGAGTGTTGGACACTCTCCAATTCTCCCTTGAATAAATTCATATAACTGATTGAGAGACCACACTTCTTGGACATTAGTGGAATTGAAGTGAAAATTGAAAGTGTTCCCGGGTACTTCTAATCTTTTGTTTTGAAATTCACCACACCAAGGTATACTCTCTTGTTTTTAACTTCTAAAATTTACAATGTATATGTTATCAATTGCGAATGAAGTAGATTCGTTAATTTTTCCGCTACGTATGTTTTGTATGAGATACAAGCATGTATTTTTCCAACACTTTTAAACCTCGACAGATTCTATCTGTCAAGTTTTGAAATCTAGCACTTCTTCACTTGATTCTTGGACATATTTGCATGGCTTTAACACTTGGACTTGAAACCTTGTCCTCAAAGTATTAAACACATCCTAGATCTACCCAATTACAAGTAAAGTGTGTTTTGTCAAAAGATTAGCCAATTCTACATTGACATATGTTCCTAACATGATTCACATATGTCCTAACACTTTTTAGCCACCACCTTTGACACTTTGTTCTGATATATCTTTTGGTGAATGGCTGCAACCACGACATCATGAGGGTCAGTTTGAGTACAGAAAATTGAATTACAAACTTGCTTATTAGAAGCATTGTCGCATAGGCTAGCGCCATGAGCATGGCCAGCAAGGAGGATGACAACTGTCGCTAAAAAGACATAAGAGAAAGATGTATAGTCCTTGAATACCATGGTTTTTGTTAGATTTAATAACTAAAAGACTTTCTCTGTTGTTAGGGTATAGTGAAAATGACTTATGATATGGTTAAGAAGTGATTTATACAAATTTTAGAAGGCTTTTAATAAAAGAGAAATTCTATCTCAACAACATTTTCACAACACTTTCACAACAAGTACTAAGTGGCAGGTTGTTATGTTGTTATCGGTGGGGTAAAAATCTAAATAGAAAAAAAGAAGAGAAGAGAAAAGGCTAGAGTACACTACTAGAGAGTTGAAGGCAATTGAAAGAAGCTAAGAAATCCGACAGTGAGAGAGATTGTCGACAACAATGAAGAGTTTTATTTTTATTTTTTTTTTTATTATTATTATTTTTTTTATTCTGCTGTTAGTTGCTTACTAATGAGATATATGATTAGTTAGTTGCTTAATTTTATTGTGATCAATAAAATTTATAATTGATATAATTTGGTACTTTACTTTTTATTAGTAATTTCACTAGTTTGTGTCAATTATTTTTATGTTTCTTTAATTAATATTATGATTTATAATTATGAGTTCTTTTTTTAGTTTTTTATTAATCAAAAAATAGGATCTTGTGATCCTCATGCTGATCCTATGATCTGATCTCCAAATCTTCTCACTGATCCCATGTAGAATCTCAATCCTAATAAACTTGCCTTTTTGAATTCAAATTTCTTGTCCCACTTTTCAAGTTCCTTTTTATACTCCATTAATCACTGTTTGTTATGTATTCATTTGACTTTCCTTATAAAATAACAAAAGTTAAAAATGAAAAAAAAAATTAGCATAATTAACCACATGGCAAGTTATGATTAGTGGAACACAAAAATTGTCGCAGAAAATTTGTGTTCCGCTTATCTAATATGCACCCAACTAGATTATATGAAGAAAATTACAAAAAATGATAAATTGAAAATACATAATCCAATCTAGTACTATATTATTCTATATAGATAAATGTCAAGATATTTATTAAAAAGTAAGAAGTTGTAGAATAAAAGATTTTCTCTTATCAAAATGGCACGAGAAAGAGCTCTGCAAGATTTTATTATTATTTTTTTTTATACAAGATAGAATTCTACACTAACCTAATCTAAGTGTATATATGTGTGAAGCTCTATCCTGGAAACTAGATTCCCGGCCCTTGGCCCCCACACCCCACAAACATTTATACTTGTGAAGTGACCATCGCACCAAGAGTTAGGAATTTTTGTTTGGGAGACCAAGCTACAACAATAATATATTTATCAAGCTCTACAAGATTCAAATAAAAAAAACATGGCCTCCTCCACAAATTTTTAGTCAAAAAAAAAAAAAAAACATTTTTATAACAAATTCTTCAGACCACTTTTAAACCCTCACATACAACTCACAAGCTCTTTTAAATTTTAATTAATTTTGCTAGATACGTACCGACGCTAGCCATGTCCTTTAAGAGCTTAGTAGATTTGGCAATAGGATTGGTCTTGTGCCAATCCTTAAACTCATCATCGCATATCTGGTAGTTGTCTATGGTGCCATTGATGTAGTCCCTTGCGACATTTCTGTTACCATTATTTAGGTATTCTAAGGCTTGTTTGGCCTGGTAAATGGCACCATCAAATAAACGTATGCATCTTTCAATTTGGGGGGACTTGGGTTGCTTTTTAGCCACCACCTTTGCCACTTTATTCTGGTATATCATTTTGTGAACGGCTGCAACCACGGCATCACGAGGGTTAGTCCGATTATAGACAATTGAATTACAGACTTGCTTATTAGGAGCATTGTCGCATAGACCAGCGCCATGAGCATGGCCAGCAAGGAGGATGACAGTTGTCTTTAAAAAGACATAAGAGAAAAAGGTGTAGTCCTTGAATACCATGGTTTTTGTTATATTTAATAACTACAAGACTTTCTCTGTTGTTAGGGTACAGAGAAAATGACTTATGATATGGTTAAGAAGTGATTTATACAAATTTTAGAAGGCTTTTTATAGAAGAGAAATTCTATCTCAACAACGTTTTCACAACACTTTCAAAACAAGTACTAAGTGGCAGGTTGTTATGTTGTTATTGGTGGGGTAAAAATCTAATTTTAGTGGTAGATTCAAATTAGCACTTCTCATTATAGAATGGTCATTTTTTGTTTTTCTTAGCTATGGGAAATTATTGATTTTGTTTTTTTACAGCGACGTGTTTAAGTAGAAACCATGTTCACTATTTTTACGAATGGAGAGGATAAGAGGGGTTGGTTTGTGAGGTTTACCATAATTAGAGAAACAATTTTGGGTGTGTTCTTAGCTTTTTTTAAGGAACAAATTGAAGGCACAAGCTAGACATATTTCAAATAGTTACTCCACATCAACGTGGTTATCAACATAAGTTAGCGCCATTTGTAGTGGACTTTAAAATAGGAAGGGATAAGGATTTTGATGAGTTTTTTTAAATAGGATGGGATACAGATTTTGAGAACAAAAAATGTAACAAACAGATTAACCCAGTAACCCTAGCTCAAATTGAAACATACATACATACATATATAAGGAAAAAATAAAACCCTAAGGCTGACGTTAGTAATAAGTCATCACCTTAACGAGTTAATCTAAATAGAAAACAAAAGAGAAGAGAAAAGAGTAGAGTAGACTACTAGAGAGTTGAAGGCGATTGCAAGAAACTAAGAAATCCAACAGTGAGAGATCATCGACAACAATGGAGAGTTTTTTTTTTTTTTTGGTAATCCTACTATTAGCTGCTTACTAATGAGATATATTGGTAGTCAGTTGCTTACTTTTATAATTGATATAATTTGGTACTTTTTATTAGTAATTTCACTAATTTGTGTCAATTTTTTTTTTGTTTCTTTAATTAATATTATGAATTATAATTATGATTATTTTTTTTAGTTTTTTATTAATTGAAAAGTAGGATCTTGTGATTCTTGTGGCGCCGATCCTATGATCTGATCTCTAAACCCTCTCATTGATCCCATGTAGAATCTCAATCCTGATAACCTTGCCTTTGTGAATTTAAATATTCTATCCCACTTTTCATGTTCCATTTTATACTCCATTAATCACTATTTGTTATGTGTTCATTTGACTTTCCTTATAAAATAACAAAAGTTAAAAATGAAAAAATAGAATAATTAACCACATGGCAAGTTATGATTAGTGGAACACAAAAATTGCCACAGAGAATTTGTGTTCCACTTATCTAATATGCACCCAACTAGATTATATGAAGAAAATGACAAAAATGGTAAATTGAAAATACATAAGACTCTACAAAAATATTAAATTGTAACATCTGCGTCTTATTGGTTTAGGAGTTTAAACCACTTAAATGAAGTATAAACTCCCCAGACCTCACAATAGCTACTTCCCTTCTCTTATCAGATAGCTTAGGATAACTGCTTAAGTTTTCACTATTATCTTAGTTTTGATCGTAATATCACATCAATTTTATATTTAATTACATGTAAATATGTGAGTTTGAAAGATTTTTCTGAAATATATTGATTATGTGTATTTTTCTTCTATATGATATTAAAACTAGCTAGGTAATCATGCAGATAAGTAACCAAAAGAATCCAAGGGTCAAGATCAATAATGTAGACACCACGTTTTGTACCCCTTATGACTCGGGTCCCCATTCCCTAATAACGATTATACTCTAAGGCCCAAGGTTGATTTAGGGCCCAATCTTGACTTGAGGAAAGAATAAACTTATTTTTGAAAGAATAAACCTATTTTTGGAAAAGAAAAGCTACTGGAAACCCTAAGTGTGCATATGAATACACACGTATTCCCACGCACACTAAAAGAATGCGTACACATACTTAGGGTACGCGCACGCATACCTCGAGTATGCGCACGTAGTTAGGGTTCCAAAATTATATGAAAGGAAAACGTTTTGCATTAAAATTTGTGTGGAATGAATCTTAAATCGTCTGGGAGCCTTCCCACACCCCTATTTTACCACTATATAAAGCCATAAAAGACACTTTTTCAAATGGGGCAAAAATACTCTAGATTTACTAGAGAACAGTGAATATAAGAGGGAGTTTTTGACAAAACAATAGTACTTCACATTGGAAGCAATAGTGCATACATAAAATAATGGACTTGTTTAAGATGATTCCATATCTTGTTTTTGATGATTCACAAAACAGTAGTGCATGCATAAAACATTTACAAGCAAATGTTCCATACTATCCAAAAGTAAACAAAACAAGTATTAGATTCAATTCATCCATAAAAATACAAGTTGTTTGCAACACACACAATAACACAAGATGTTTTATAACAATATAAAAACATTAATGTAGTATAGTTAGGGCCAAAAGATGATGTCTTAAAATGTCTTCAAGTAGTGCCAAAAGAAAATGTCCAAAAAGGCACCAATAAGAAATCTGCTCAAATATAAAAATGAAACTAAATTAAAATTCTAAAGTAAAAACACTAAATATGTTATAAGAAATATTTACAGCAATGCATTAAAACTAGTCCCACCATTTAAATATAAAGTCAAAACCCCCAAAATAATTAGTTGCAACATCCACTGATAGTGGATGCTGTTTAGACATATGTGATTCAATGTTAGGAACATATGTCACTATTTTATGTAATTGGCGAATCCTTTGACAAAACTCACTTTACTTGTAATTCGGTAGATCTAGGATGTGTTTAATACTTTGAGTAACAAGGTTTCAAGGTCAAGTGTTAAAGCCATGCAAGTTTGTCCAAGAATCAAGTGTGAAAAGTGTTGTTTATTAAAACTCGACGGCTAGCATCTATCGAGGCTTAGAGAGCTGTCTAAATCCCGTGGCTCAACAGCTGCCTGACAAATAGGTATCTGTCGAGGTTTATGAAACTCAGTTTTTCAGGATTTTTTTTCAACCAATCTGTGAGTATGTGTTGGGGCTTTCTTTTCTCACAGCCCTAAACATATAGAAGGATTATTTTAAGGGCTGTAAAAGATTACGCATAATTGCACAAGAGAAAATTTTACAAGAGTGAAGAAGTGTGACCGGAAACCTAGTTTGCCCTAGTTCTTGAAGAAGCTGTTGTGTTTGTACACCATAGGGTTTTGTGACCAAGCAACTTCATGATCTTCATCGAGTGATGAATAAAAGAACTTTGTAGCCAACAACCTTCTCTAGTTGGTGATTAAAGTCACGTATTAGGATCCTCACAATTGGTTAGTCACATACTGGGAGTCGTGCATTGAATGGAGAGATTGTCACTACAAAACAAGTCTAATTGGGTATTGTGGTAAGGGTTCAACTGTAGGTTGGTATAAGGTATTGGGATTCCTTTACTTATAACCGCTTGTTTTTATAATAGTGGATTCTCGAGAGTGGTGACCTTAAAATCACCCGGTGGGGTTTTTGTCGTGTAAGTTTTCCCCATTCGTAAAGAAATCACTATGTCAATTTAATTTCTACTACATACTTAATTCAATTGGTGATTTCTTTATGCTACCACGTACATTGCATGTTAATTTGATTAATTAATAAACTTGGCTAATTAATCAATTAATTTATCACAAGGGGTCAATCATTTTTAGCCCATTAAGTGGTATCAGAGCAGGCACACTCTGATTAGGGTTAATCTTTGCTGTGTGATCCATTGACCCCTATTTGTCACGGGTAGAGAACAATCTCTTATTATACCTCCTTTATTTGATGGCACTAACTATGCATACTGAAAAGTACGCATGAGAGCTTTCTTGCAGTCTCTAGATGAGAAAGTGTGGCAAGCTATGAAGATAGGCTGGACCAAGCCGAAGGAAGCGCCGGTCGATTGGGATGATGCTAAGATCAAGGCGGCAAATTTTAACAGTAGGGCATTGAATGCGTTATTCAGTGCAGTTACAAATGAGGAGTTCAAAAGATATCCTCCACTAAAACTGTTAAGGAAGCATGGACCATCCTCCAGACAACATATCAAGGAACTATGGCTGTCAAGGATTTGAAGCTTCAGAGGCTAACTACAAGCTTCAAAGAAATCAAGATGAAGGAGGATGAGTCGTTTGATGAGTTCTATACCAAGCTCAAGGATATAATAAACTCAGCTTTTAATCTTGGGGAAACCATTCCTGAACCTAAGATTGTGAGAAAGGTACTCAAATCTTTACTCGAAAGATTTCATGCCAAGATCACCTATGAAAGATCTCTAATCAAAGGATATTGACAAAATTCCTTTGACAGAGCTGGTTGGCAATCTACAGACCTATGAGTTGGGTTTGTTTAGAATCAGGAAATCGAGCAAAAGCAAGAACATGGCACTGAAGGCCAAGAGCAATGACATGGATGAGTCTTTAGACGATGAAAATTCTAAGATGAAGTCCTACATCACCAGGCAATTCAAGAAATTCATGATGAATGCAAATGGGAAGGGCTTCAACAAGGACTGTAGGGAATCTAGCTCCTCACAATTCAAGAGCCATGACAAAGGGAAGAAGGATGTTAAGGATGGTGGTCAATACACTGTTCCCTTAGGACCAAAGTGCTTTGGGTGTCAAGGCTTTGGACATATGAAACAAAAATGCCCCACATATCTCAAGACCATTGGGAAAAGCAAGACACTTGCTGCTACATTAAGTGACACCAAACCTAAGGATGATTCCGACAATGGGGATGACTGAATCCTGAATGCCTTCACTGCCATTGTCAATCCTACTGAAGGGATTGTTAAAGATGTGGATGAAGAAGAGGAATTGGTGGAGTCCAAGTTTGAGAAGATGGATGAACAAGATGACATCCACACAGCTTATGCAAAGTTATACAAGGTCTTAGAAAAGTAGGAGAAGATGTATAGGTTGGCCACCAAGAAGCTTAGTGATGTGGAGCTTGAGTGAGAAGAAATCTCTACAAAGTTTGATGAAGCAAATCAAACTATTGGAGCACTGAGGTTTGAGAATAACTTCTTGGCTGAAAAGACCAAGAAGCTTGAGGAAGAACTGTTCCAAGTCAGAGCTCAGTTGGAAAGAACTTCAAGCGCTAAGCTCAATGAGACGGTAAGTCTTCAGAAATCTGCTTCCGATCAAACCGGTTTAGGGTATGATTTCTCTTCTCCTAGTATTGCTTCTACTAGTACTGCTGTTTTTGTTCCTCCTACTAATAATGTTGAAATTAAGGAAGATGATGTTAAAAATGAATTAGCTAGTGAGAACATAGACAAGGGTAAATCTATCTTAGGAGCACCTCCTAAGCTTGATAAGAAAGAAAGTAAGAACCTTAGGGCTAAGAAGGAAAACTCTCAAAAGCCAAAACAGAAAAAACACCATTTCTGTCATCACTGTGGAGTAGCTAGACATACTCGACCTAATTGCTACAAGTGGTTAGCCATTCAAAAGAGCAATAGCATGATCGTGTCGGAAGATCAAAATCAGCTTCCAACCGCTTTTGCTCCCCTTAGAGATCTTCTCAAAGCCCTCATGTTCCTTTCGAGCTTGAACTGTTTTAACTCTTCCCCTTCACCGCCGGATCAAGGGTTCGCTAAACGGAAAGGTTCTTCCAAGGTGTGGAAAGAAAAGGGCTCCAAGTGATTCTGTCACTTTTTCTCTCTCCTCTTCTTTTTTTGTTCGCATTACTTGTGTGTTTTGCTTTAATATTTTGAGTCAATCTAATTTTATGCACTGCTTTGTTTTTGTTTAATTTGTTTTTGTTTGTTTTATTTTCAGTTTTGGTTTATTTTGTTTTTCATGTAAAAAATAAAAAAATAAAATTGAAAAATAGAAAAATAGTGCGTTTGTGTACATTGGTACTTGTGTAACTTGGATGGCCATTGAAACAAAGTTTTCTAAACTTTGTATCTTTTGTAGCTTAGATGAGCATTTCTATGCACAACTAAGCAAGTGAGCTTTGTGGCTCATGTTTGTGATGAGTAAGATTAAGTAATCTCTTGTACTTAACACTCGTATCACTCTTTTTGACAGGAAGGACTAGAAAATCCTAAGAGAGAGGCATAAATAACCATCTCACCACTGTTGCTTGCCAATCATGAAATGACATTTGTATACTTTGGCATAGCAAAAGTGGAATGTCAAAATGTTTAACATAATTGGGTATTTCTTTTCTCTCTCTTATATGCCCATGCATGATTTGCTTTAAAAGAAAAATATGCAAAGAAAATAAAAAGCAAAAAGAATAAAAATGCTTTATATATGATTGTAAGCATGTATTCTAGGAGATTTGGGAGTTATACGATGTACCTCGAAGGTGATAATCCCCATCAAACAATTATGATTGTGTGTGAGTTAAAGTGATTTTCTCATATCTCAAATCGTCATAACATGTAGACACTTATGCAATCTTACGATGTTTTACACACACAACACACAATATTCTTTGCTACTTTTGATACATGTGTAGGTACAATGTGATTCGACCATCACAAGGTTTACATATGTTAATGTATGCTCACTAAACTGTCTTAACTTGTTTTTGAAAAATAAAATTGGTTAGACTTGTTTAGTGTGTGGGTGTGTTTTGGGATCTATATGGTTATCATTTTTCTTGATTAAGAGATGATTTAGAGAGCTTAAAATGTTGTTTGGATCGTTGGTTGAGATGCATGATTAATTGCATTCATGTCTGTGTTTTTCCCTTCTTGAAAAAACTTTTTTTAAGAAATCTTGGCAACTCATTGACACCTCTCGATAGCTAGGTGGATCGATCGAGAAAGTTTCTGTCTCCTCGATAGCTCCTCGATCCATCGAGCTTGTTTTTACCATGGACACCTGCTTGATAGCTGCATCTGTCGAACCCTTTAAAGCTCGACTCCTCTCAATCTGTCGAGAATTACTGAGCTTCTATAAATAGGGTCAGCGTGATTCGGACTTCACTTTGCTCGATCTCTCTCGATCTCTCTAGGATTTTCACCTCACAAAACCTCTCTCACTCACTCCAAACCTCTTCCTTAAGGATTCTTTGGCCTTAATCAAGTTTCCTTCACTTGGTAGGGGTCTTATTCCTTCATTTTCATGCATTTTCATATCTTTTGACCTAAAAATTGGGGTTTTTAGAAATGTTTGGGTTTCTTCAAATTAATGAGGTTTTTGCAAACTTTTTGGAACGGGTTTTGAAGATTTGATCTTAAAAACTTCATGCATTGCATCTCATGTGCATTATAACTATAAATTCATGCATTTAGATGTGTGTTATATATGTTAAACTGATTGTGTGCTGGTAGGATTGGATTGGGCTGAGCCCATGATGCAATTACTATTGCATATCACATGTTCATGCATTTTCATGCGTACATCCTTTACATTCTATATATTTTGATAGGTCAAAAACGAATTGACCCCTTGTTATGAATTAATTGATTAATTAGCCAGGTTTAATAATTAATCAAATTAACATGCAAACGTGTGGCAGTACAAACAAATCACCAATTAAACTAAGTGTAGCGGAAAATAAATTGACACCGTGATTTGTTTAAGAATGGGGAAAACCAACGCGACAAAAACCCCACCGGGTGATTTTAAGGTCTCCACTCTTGAGAATCCATTATTATCAAAACAAGCGATTACAAGTAAAGGAATCTCAGTACTTTCTACCAACTTACAGTTGAACCCTTACCCCAATACCCAATTGGACTTGTTCTATAGTGACAATATCTCCTTGTAATGCACGACTGCTAGTACGTGACTAACCAAATGCGCGGATCCCAGTACGTGACTTCAATCACCAACTAGAAAAGGTTGTTGGCTGCAAAGTTCTTCAATTTATCACACGATAAACATCCAGAAGATGCATGGTCACAAAACCCTACGGTGCACAAACACAGCAACTTCTATACAAGAACGATGAACTAGGGAAAATTTGTCTCCGATCACAATTTGCTTGAGCAAACTTTGCTCAATACTTGTATAACTTGTATCCACTTTGACGGCCCTTAAAATAATCCTTTTATATGTTTACGGTTGTGAGAAAAGAAAGCCCAAACACATAATCACGAATTTGAGGCAAAACAGAACTGAAACTCTGTTTTTCATAAACCTCGACAGATGGCTATCTGTCGAGTAGCTGTTGAGCAGCTATCATGCCACGGGGATGGAATAGCTCTTTAAGCTCGATAGATACTAACTGTCGAGCTTTAATGAACTTGCACTTTTCAGCTTGAATCTTGGACAGACTAGCATTGCTTCAACACTTGATCTTGAAACAAGTTTCTTGAAGTATCAAACACATCCTAGATCTACCCAAATACAAGTAAAGTGTGTTTTGTCAAAGGATTAGCCAATTACATAAAATAGTTAAATATGTTCCTAACAAGTGAATCACATATGTTCTAACATATTTTTATATATTTGAACTGTTTTGGGACTTTTCTGATTGTTTCTTTCTCCGCCCCCCCCCCCCCCCTTCACTCTTTAGTTTACGTTAGTGCGTCATGGCACCTAAACTTAAGTCTACTCTGTCACGGAACCCTCTTCTTTCCGGGGCATCTTCTTCTTCTTCTAATCCTACTCTCTCACATGTCTGGTTCCATGATGAGAAGGCCAAATCGGACTTCTTTAAGAACTTCTCTCGATAGGGCGTTCATTCTGAATGCCAAGTCATTTTGTCGGACTTCTCTGACACTGACCTACCCACTGTCATTCACTGTAGAGGTTAGGAGTCCCTGTGTGACGTCCCGGTCACTTGTCCATTCGTGCTGATCCAGGAGTTTTACTCCGACATGCATGGATTTGATTATTCAGTACCTCTTTTTGTTACTCGCATTCGAGGTATATGCATAGTGGTCACACCGGATATTGTATCCGATGTGCTCCATGTCTCGAGGATAGAGCATCCTGACTACCCCAGTTGTGATCGTCTAAAGACGAGCTTATTTCTTCTTTTTGTGAGCGCCCTTTTGATTGGGGTGAGCATAAGTTCACTCCTTGTACGGCCTTTGCTAAAGGCCCTAGGTTTCTGAACATGGTCATGAATTTTGTTTTGTATCCTTTTTCTCATTATAACTCTATTACTGAGCCCCGTGCTCGTTTTTTCTTTTCTCTTTTAGAGCATCTCACTATAGATTTTCCCTCTCATTTCATTCTTGCTATCATAGATGTACATAGGGATATGGCGACCTATGATAAGCTCATCTTCCCTTCAACTATCACGAAGATTTTACACCATTTTTCTATTCCCTTTCCCTTATCTGACCACTTTCCCGTTATGTGTTCCATTGACGCCGCTACCATTAAACGGAGTAAGGCACAGTTTAGTTCGAGGCGGTCCGGATTGGCAGCTCCTACCACTCCTTCAGCTCCATCCACCTCCGCTCCCTCTACTTTTGTGGGAGGTGTGACTCTGGATGCGATCATGGCGTAGCTTCAGCGCATGGATGCTCGCCTTGATAGACTCACCACTGAGATGTATCAAGTGAACACCTGTATCAACCGTATTGCTAAACGGCAGGCTTGCCTTGGTGGTTTTGTAGAGTCTCCCTCTCCTCCTCCCGAGGTATCTGAGGACGATGATGACTCCGACGACGATGATGATGATGAGGATGGAGATACTAGCTCTTTCAGCACTGACGAGATGTCTACTTGCTAATCTTACCCTTTGTCACTCGTGACAAAAGAGGGAGAGTAGTTTTGGATATGAGAGTAGTCATACTTAGGGAGAGGGTTAGTATAGGAGATTTTTTTTAGGGAGAGTGTGTATACTGAGGGATGCAATGAGGATTTGATGTATTTTTCTCTCTCTATTTCAGATACATTATATCTTGTATATTGGTCTTGTGACCATTTTGACATACATTGTACTATTCTTTATATATTGATGTATATTTTTTTTTTCACCTACCCTTACATGTGTTATTTCTCTTCTATCTTTATACACATGTTTCTTAAATTATGTATGCAATCTACTATTTCTGTTTCACACTAAGATGCCTTGATGAGTTTTATTTAAAAGTGTTTTAGAAATACAGGTTGTCAAAGTCTACTTGCCATAAACTCTCTTCTTGCAAATTTTTTCAAGAATTTGTGTTAGAATAGATTTTATTGTATTTAACAAGTGAATATGAGTTGAGTGATTTATGACTTCTCTCATATGTTCATTTGTTTATTGTGGTTTTGTCACAGATTGCCAAAGGGGGAGATTGTTAGGACATATGTAATTCAATGTTAGGAACATATGTCACTATTTTATATAATTGGTTAATCTTTTGACAAAATGCACTTTACTTGTAATTAGTAGATCTAGGATGCGTTTAATGCTTCAAGAAACAATGTTTCAAGGTCAAGTATTGAAGCCATGTAAGTCTGTCCAAGAATCAAGTGTGAAAAGTGTTGTTTATTAAAACTCGACAGCTAGCATCTATCGAGGCTTAGAGAGCTATCTGAATCCCGTGGCTCGATAGTTGCTCGACAGATAGGTATCTATCGAGATTTATGAAACTTAATTTTTCAGGACTGTTTTTCATCCAATCCGTGAGTATGTGTTTGGGTTTTCTTTTCTCATAACCCTAAACATATATAAGGATTATTTTAAGAGCCGTAAAAGGTTACGCACAATTGCACAAGAGCAAATTTCACAAGAGTGAAGAAGTGTGACCAGAAACCAAGTTTGCCCTAGTTTTTGAAGAAGCTACTGTGTTTGTACACCATAGAGTTTTGTGACCAAGCAACTTCATGATCTTCATCAAGTGATGAACAGAAGAACTTTGCAGCCAACAACCTTCTCTAGTTGGTGATTAAAGTCACATACTGGGATCCGTGCAATTGGTTAGTCATGTACTGGGAGCCGTGCATTGGAAGGAGAGATTGTCACTACAGAACAAGTCCAATTAAGTATTGGGGTAAGGGTTCAATTGTAGGTTGGTATAAGGTATTGGGATTCCTTTACTTGTAACCGCTTGTTATGATAATAGTGGAGTTTCGAGAGTGGTGACCTGAAAATCACCCGGTGGGGTTTTTGCCGTTACATGACAAAAAAGAAAGAAAGGAGGAGCAAACCAATACCAGCTTCTTGAGACGAAGCCTCTTCCTCCTGCTCCTCTAATTTCTTCGAAGATTCTGGGAAAGGACATAGAGCAAGTTGAAGAAAGGGTGAGGAACCTGTGGCGAAACGGCTGAAGGAAGGAAGAGATGCAGGGGGCTTCGCCATGGAAGAAAAAGGGTGTAGGGAAAGAAAGAAAGAAAAAGGAAACACAGTAGGAACAACCTACACTCACCTTCTGAGTTTTCTGATTCCAAGGAGGAGGCAACACTGGGAACAGACCTCACACTGGCTTGACCTAAAAGGAGAAAGAAAAGAAGACACTCAAAAAAAAAAAAAAAAAAAAAGGAGAGAAACAGAGATGAAGCACTATTTTAAAAAGGAAATATGGGTCACCTGTTTGTTTGGATAAAGGCGTGCCTCCAAAAGTCACTTTACTTGACATTGTTTGCGGAAACACGGTTCTGATGGGACTGGGAGTTCGCTTAAGCTGAGGACTTTGGGATGTAGGAATCTTGGAAGCTTCGGGATCCTGAGAAGTTTGGACACCCTGCATCGGTTGCCCAGTCTCCTCAGCCATACCACCACTAAGGGGCTCCTCCTCCATAACGGGAAATGCAATAGAAAGGGCTATAGCCGTTTCTTCCTCCAAAACTCTACCGGCCATAGGAGGGGACACCTCCACCTAAAAAAAAAAAAGAGAGAAAGAAGGGGAAAGGCAAACAGTAATGAGTGAAGACAACAGGGCGATACAAGCAACACAATACCAGAGCAAACGGAGAGGCATGAACGAGGGAAATCCATACCACATCATCTCCGGACGACTGACTTCTGCCCTTCTTAAAGTCCGACTTGCGCTTGGAATGCAAAGGAAACAATTGCTCATTAGCTAAAAAAAAAAAAAAAAAAAAAAAAAAAAAAAAATAACTGCAATAATATTAGCAAATGAAAAAGAGAGAAGAAGGAAAGAAGTCTTGCCTTTCTCTCTGTCTCTACAGATTCTTTGGAGGTTTTTTGCTTACTGCGAGTACATCCAGAGGGTCCTAAGGGGGGCTGGGATACAAAATCAGAGGATCCTAAAGGACCTTAGACTGAAGAAGTCATAGGAACCTGGGAAAAAGAAAAGAAGAAAAAAAAGGAGGCCCAGAAGCTTATGAGAAAAGGAAGAAAGAAAAGAAAGAGAAGCCCATGTCAAGGGATTGAAGAAGAAAGTTGAGCCGGGATCCTCAACGACTATCAAAAGGCTCGGATCCTCCTAGGCGTATAAATACAATCAACAAAAGATTGAGACAGTTCCAAAGAAAAGGACAAAAAAGAAACATGAGAAACAGAGGAGAAGCCACAAGCGTCAAACGACCCAGCAAGAAAAGAAGAAAGAATCAGCGACCTCTCATGGCGCAAATGGGAAGCGCCTCGGGGAACCAGAATGGAGAAGTATAAAAAAGGGAATGGCAGTGGATGACTTTCAATCCGGTAGAATGGGATTCCGCCCAACTAGGAAAAAAGGCAAAGAAGAAGAACTGCCAAACAGTGGGATTGAGAAAGGCGTGACCTCAGCATGTCCCGAAAAAGACAGTCAACTATAAACTTTCAAAGAAATTGAAACTAAAGGATGGAAAATATGAAAAAACAGGGAATAGAACCTACTGAATGATGGGCACGATACATGCCCTGTTAACCAGAGGACAAAGCAGGGGAACCAATGGTTCCCCTAGGACTCCAGGATATCGCTATAAAAAGGGGGGAAAGGTTGTAGAAAAGGACATGGAGAATTCAAGAGTAAAAAAGAACTATTGATAAAATTTTGTAGAGAAGAGAAAACTCAGGGAAAATTAGTAACACTACTTCCCGGTATGCTAAAAAAGCCACTATTGCACATACTCGGATTCAAAAAGAATCAAACTTTGCAAGTCTTGAAGGTTGGAATAACCATTCAAAACTGTAATTTTTTAGCTTGCTTGAACCTTGTATCACGTCTTAGTGAGCATAATAAAGAAAAGATTCAATGAAATACTTTCCACTGATTTAAGGATCCTTATAACGTTATTTTGTGCTTTTGTTATTTTGTTCTCTGCATTTACTTTGCTGTTTTGATTTGTCATTTGTTAGTTTTTAGACCCCTTAAAATCACAAACAAATTAACTTAGGTAATTAGCCAAGTGATTACTTAGTCAAATTAACAGATCTAGGTTAACACAAATATATCATATCAATGTATAGCAGCGGAAAATAAATAATACAATGATATGATAACCCAGGAAAACCAAATCGGTAAAAACCTGGGGAGGATTTAACCTAGCTATCCTCAAGGTAAAATGAAAATCCACTAGAAAGAATCGAAGTTCATACAATAAGACTTACAAGTCCCCACGCTCGACTTCTTATTGCTACCAAACAGTAGAACTTACTGGCACGACCACGTGCAAGCTTCGAATCCATGGACTCCTTCTTTCTTTGGCCTTTGCAAAGCACAAACACCTCCGTTTGTGACTTTGAGATCCCACTCAAAGGTTTAGCAACACAAACTCTCCTATTTGTGACTCCAAGACCACCCTTGAAGGTTTAGATCATCAACACCTTTGATGACAAGAGAAGGCAGCAACTTCTACAATACCGGATCTTGAGATTCTTCAAGGAATAGCACAGGTAGAAGACCTAAGAGAGCTTTTTAGGAATAAAATCCTAAATACAAAAGAGGCACACTTTTTTCTCTCTAAAAAGCCACATAAAAATATGCTTAGGGTTTCCTTTATATACTAGGAGAAGTAGATTAGAAACCCTAATCCTTAATGGGCTTGAACTGCTATTTAGACTTAATTAAAATGCTGCAGATACGAATTTCGATCGATTGAGCCTGTCTTTCGATTGATCGAATCAGACAGATTATGAAATCTTCTTCCTGCAGCTTGTATGTTCTTGAATTTTGACTTGAATCATCCTCAGCATTGTCTAATAATATCTATAGACTCTAAGATCTATATCTAGACAAGTTTGTGTTTACGATTTGCCAATTGTTCTAAACATTTAGAACCTAACAAACTCCCCCTTTGGCAATTCGTAACAAAACTTTCATACAAAATGAAATGCTCAAATACAAGAACAACCCAATACAATAAAATGCCCAATTACATCACAAATCCCAATCTAAGACTCTTAACCTAGAAGTTGCAAGAAGAGGTAGAAGGTCTTGATCAGAATGTACCTGTCTTTCCTGAAACACTCAACAAACACATCATCGCATGTGTGGAAAGAAAGACATATAAACAATAATATGAAACAAAAAAAAAAAAAAAAAAAAAAAAAAAAAAAAACAAAACAAAAGTAAACTAACTCTCCCCCTAAGTTAGATACATCAAAAAGTTTTTATATTCTCCCCCTTTCAAAAACAAATTCAACTCCCCCTAAACAAAACAAACAAGATTCCCACATATTCTCATCTAAATCTCTCTCCCCCTTTTTGTCACGTATTGACAAAGTCTACCTAATCAGAAGGTAGATAGAAAACATACGCAACAGAGTAAGAGAAAATAGAGACAACTTCCCCTATGAAGAGCAACAACTCCCCCTAAGAACCACAAAGGTTAAAAAAAAATTTCTCCCCCTATAAAAATAGGAAAAACAAAATAAGTTTTAGGAAAAATAGTTTTGGGGAAAAATAAAGGGGGTGGGGATAAATAAAAGGACACAAACCAAGTTTAAAAAAAAAAATAAGTTGAGAATACACATGAAGAAAAAATATTCTCTCTTTCAATAAAATGCAAACATGGCACTATGTGACCCATAAACAGTTGCATGAGTAGAGAAAATATTTGTACACTGATTATCCATCATATCTCTTAAGAAAATAATTTTCTATAATTCACACATAAAAATAGCATATACTAGAAAGTACATAACTAAAAAATTAATCAATCAATTTTTAAATCAAGTTGAGTACCCAATTTAGCAAAGTGTATGCATGTTATGTGTGAAAACAATGAGAGATATGACTGCAACACTGCAAGATGGATACAGAAAACAATGCAATGCATGTGAATCCTAAACATAAATGATGCATGGAAAAATCAAATTATTGAAAAAAAAAACAGAGCAACTTAATGCAGAAACTCCTCAAAGCATAATATTTCATAAATGAAATGTATGAGTATGAGATGAAAAGTTTTAAAAACACTTGAATTCAACCCAGATCTTCCAAAATCAAGATTTTCAATCAATTTGTCCTCAAAGCGCAAACATTAAACACATTTTGCATTAAAATCAAGGAACTTTTAATCTTGGATGACCACAACAAGATCACACACAATATAATGTACCAAGTTTAGTAAAGAGTAAGTTGTGTAGTGTGTGCAACTAGCAAAAACTTGAGATACATGTGAGGTGATATGTGAAAAGCAATCAATCACAAAATCTACAAAATTCATCACATAGAATTTAAAAGAGACTGTCACCTTAAAGAGTTACATCATATAACTCTCACATCTCCTAGAACATAAGCTTGCAATCATGTAAGTTTCTTGAATTTTGCCTCATAATATACACACCAATTTTATTTGATTTTTTTAACATTAAGTCCAATAATGTACAAACCAATTTTAGCAATTAAACCGAGGCTACACCTTATGTTCTTTTTGTGCATGTGCTACACTTTCTCGAGCACAAAATCTTACGATATGCACTAAGGTGTTCATGATTGGCTAGTGAACAATGGCGAGATGGTTATTTATGCCTTTCTCTAAAGGTTCAAGTCCGACAATCAAAGACATGTGACTTCAAGATCAAAACAAAGTGATCAAAACCATAAACATCTTTACCACACAACATACACTACAAAACTTCAACTAGTAAAGTACAATAAGTAAGTTCATCAAAGCTAAACAAGGTACATAACTTGTTATGTAAAGATAATATGGCCAATCCTTGATTATAAATCCAAGATGTGAAATACAAAACACAAAAATCTTTTTGGTTTTTTAAAAAATTTATGACTAAAAACAAAAAGCACACATTATGCTATTCAAGTTTCTCCACAATGTCAAGCATATTCTAAATCAAAAGAGAGATATCATAACTCATGTAATCCTTAAGAAAAATAAAACTAGACACAAAATAAAATATTTTTGTCTTTTTGAAATTTTTTCAATGTTTTTGGATTTTTTTTTTTTTTTTTTTTTATAAAAAAACTAAAAAACAAAACAACAAAAACAAAACATGTCCACAAACAATTGAAAGGATTAAATCAGGGACAAGTCAGCAACACTCACCTTAGAGAATTTTTTCTCACCCATATAGCATGAGTCTTTGGCTTTGTAGGTGAAGATCCATGAGAAGTAGAGTGTATTTGAGGAATTACACCAATCTTCTGAGAAAGACTAAAATCCTGCAAATTCCTTTCACAAGCCAACAAGCTCAAATTTTTCAAAAGAATATGAAACAATTTATATGGACTTATGGCAGGAGAAATATCATCACAAATCCTAGATTGAAATACAGAATGCTTAAATTTCAGTTTATGACAATTAGGACAAATGTGACCATGGACACCACAAAAGTGACAAACAGGAACAAATTTAGGAACATTAGTATTCCTAACAACAAATCTAGTCTCAGATTTTGGTTTTTGCCTCAACAAAGAACAATTTGGTCTAATATGACCAACAACACCACAAAGGTGACGGGTTGGCACAAAAACAGATTTATTGTGCTCTCTAACAGTAGGTTTAGACATAGGTTTAGAAATTTCAGCGTCTACATCAGAACTTTTACCTTTGTCTAACCTAGCAAAATAAGTCTTTTCTTTATTATTCCTCTTTCAAGGAGGGATATAAACTTTCTCAGTTTTAGACTTAAGAGAAACAGAAACACTTCTGTTATCAACAGCAAGCTTGGTACTAGTCAAATTTTCAATTTTAGCTTTAGATTCAACTAACTCTTGTTCCAAGCTTTTCATCTTCTCATCTTGAGAGGAAATTTGATTTCTCAAAAATTCGTTCTTTTATTAGATTCATCTAATCTAACAACCAATTCCTCTTTTTCAAGATTAGCCAATTTTAACTCTTCCTTGAATTTCTTAGCAATTTTCATAGATTTTAATAATTTCTTACGGAGAGTTTCACATGCATCAATAAAATCAACAGAAGCATGAGCAGAAACATGATCAGAAAGACACTTCAAATTATCCATGACAACAGGGGCCAAGGATCAGCTCTTAGATCAAAAGAACTAAAACAAAAGAGCTACCCGCTCTAATACCACTTGTTAGTTTTTAGACCCCTTAAAACCACAAACAAATTAACCTAGGTAATTAGTCAAGTGATTACTTAGTCAAATTAACAGATCTAGGTTACACAAATATATCATATCAATGTATAGCAGTGGAAAATAAATAACACAACGATATGATAACCCAGGAAAACCAAACCAGTAAAAAATCTGGGGAAGATTTAACCTAGCTATCCTCAAGGTGAAAAGCAAATCCACTAGAAAGAATCGAAGTTCATACAATAAGACTTACAAGCCCCCATGCTCGGCTTCTTATTACTACCAATCAGTAGAACTTACTGACACGACTACGTGCAAGCTCCGAATCCACAGACTCCTTCTTTCTTTGGCCTTTGCAAAACACAAACACCCCCGTTTGTGACTTTGAGATCCCACTCAAAGGTTTAGCAACACAAACTCTCCTGTTTGTGACTCCAAGACCACCCTTGAAGGTTTAGATCATCAACACCTTTGATGACAAGAGAAGGCAGCAACTTCTACAATACCGGATCTTGAGATTCTTCAAGGAATAGCACCGGTAGAAGACCTAAGAGAGCTTTTTAGGAACAAAACCCTAAATACAAAAGAGGCACACTCTTTTCTCTCTAAAAAGCCACATAAAAACATGCTTAAGGTTTCCTTTATATACTGAGAGAAGTAGATTAGAAACCCTTATTCTTAATGGGCTTGAACTGCTGTTTGGGCTTAATTAAAATTCTGCAGATACGACTTTCGATCGATCGAGCCTGTCTTTCGATCGATCGAACCAGACAGATTATGAAATCTTCTTCCTGCAGCTTGTATGTTCTTGAATCGTCTTGAGCATTGTCTAATAATACCTATAGACTCTAATATCTATATCTAGACAAGTTTGTGTTCACGATTTGCCAATTGTTCTAAACATTTAGAACCTAACATCGTTCAATACAAATATCCTTGTTTGTCAGTTTGTATGTATTGTAGGAAGCATGCCCTGTGCACTACTTGATTCTTAAACAACCTGTTAGCTGTGGTGAATCAAAGTCCGGTCCATCAAATCACAACTATTCGATCCGGGATCCTTGGGCTTGAGTGTCACGAAAAAAGGCACTCTCACACCAACTAAGAAGGTTATTGGTTGCAAAGTTCTTCAGTTCATCCACACAATGAAGATCAAGAAGATGCTTGGTCACAAAACCCTACGGTGCACATACACAGCAACTTCTTTAAGAGAAAGAGATGAACTAGGGTAAGAACTTCGTCTTCGGTCGCAATTTTCTTGAACAGAGTTTGCTCAAAGTTTGTGCAACTTATGAACACTTTGACGGCCCTTAAACTGATCCTTTTATATGTCTAGGGTTAGGAGAAAAGAAAGCCCAAAGACAAATTCATGGATCCCAAGAAAATCATATTGGAATTCTAAAAATCTTAAACCTCGACAGATAGAAGGTGTCGGGAAGCTGTCGAGCACACCGAATGTAGAATTGCTTTCTTAAGCTCGATAGATGCAGCTGTCGAGCTTTAATGATTTTGCACTATGAACTTGTTTTCTAGAACAGACTTGAAGACTTCAATACTTGATCTTGAAACAAGGTTTCTTGAAGTATTTAAAGACATCCTAAATTTACCCAAATACAAGTAAAGTGCGTTTTGTCAAAGGATAAGCCAATTACATAAAATCATGACAAATGTTCTTAACATGTGAAACACATATGTTCTAACAATCTCCCCCTTTGGCAATCCGTGACAAAATCACAACAAACAAATGAACATATGAGAGAAGTCATAAATCACTCAACTCATATTCACTTATTGAATACAATAAAATCTATCATAATATAAACTCTTGAAAAACTTTGCAAGAAGAGAGTTTATGGCAAGTAGACTTTGACAACCTGTATTTCTAAAACACTTTAAACAAAACTCATCAAGACATATTTATGTGAAACAGAAATAATAGATTGCATACAAGTATAAGAAACATGTATATAGAGGGAGAAAAGAAACAACACATGAAGGGGTAGGTAAAAGAAAAACATACAACAATATAAAGAAATAGATAAGTACAATGTATGTCTATAAATGGTCACAAGACCTTATGTACAAGAGTAATGTATCTAAAAAGAAATAAAAGAAAAGATACATACTATCCTCACTCCATCCTTCAAAATGTATCAACACTCCCCCTAACAAAATGGTCCTATACTAACTCTCCCCCTAAGATAGACTACTCTCATACCAAAACTACTCCCTCTTTTTGTCACGAGTGACAAAGGGTAAGAGTCTTAAGTAGACATCTCATCGATAGAGCTAGCATCTCCATCAGCATCATCCGAAGCATCATCGTCATCCTCATCCTCAGAATCAGAAGCCACGAGAGAAGGTGGTGAAGGAGTAGCCTTAAGAGCAAAACCACCCATGGACGCCTGTCGCCGTGCAATATGACCGACACGAACGTTCACCTGATACAACTTCGTAGAAAGAGTATCTAGGCGAGCATCCATGCACTGCAGCTGTGCCATGATGTCTCCTAAAGTCACATCGCCCGAAGAAGGGAGAGGAGTGGATATGGATGGAGCAGAACGAGATGGAGCTGAACGAGAGGGAGGAGCTGTTGGATCTGACTGTCGCGACCGAAGCTGGGCCTCGCTACGTTTAACGGTAGCGTAATCTATGGCACACATGACGGTAAAATGATCGGAAGAGGGAAAAGGAACGGAAAAATGGCGTAAGATCCTCGTGATAGCGGAAGGAAAGATGAGCTTATCACGGGATGCCGAATCTAGATGAACATCTATAATAGACAAAATGAAATGAGAAGGAAAGTCTATGGTAAGATGCTCAAGAAGCAATAACAAAAATGGAGCACGAGGCTCTGTGATGGAGTTATAGTGAAAGAGTGGATGAAAAACAAAAGTCATCACCATGTTCATGAATCTAGGACCTTTATCAAAAAGTCAACATGGTGAAAATAGACGCTCACCCCAAGCATAAGGGCGCTCACAGAAAGCAGACATGAGCTCATCCTTGGACACAGTCCTCAGACGCTCACAACTAGGATAGTCAGGAAACTCTATCCTAGGGACCTGAAGCACATCCGCAAAAAGTTGCGGTGTGATAGGAATGCGCGTACCTCGACTGTGAGTGAAGAAAAGAGGTATTGAACGATCAATCTCGTGCATGTTGGAGTAGAACTCCTGGATAAGCACGAGAGAACAGGTGACCGAGACATCACACAGTGACTTCCATCCCCTACTGTGAATGACAAAGGGAAGGTCGATGTCGACAAAATCCGTCAGAATGACTTGACGTTCCAAATGAATGCCTCGTTTAGAAAAGTTCTCCGAAAATGCCTTAAAGGCATCATCATCACGGAACCGAATATGAGATAGAGTAGGATGAGATGATGAAGAAGCACCGAAACGAAAAGGGTTCCGGGTTGGAGTGGATTTACGCTTAGGTGCCATGGACACGACTAACGTAAACTAAGAGAGAGGGAGAGAAAGAATCACAATCAGAAAAGTCCCAAGCAGTTTCAAATATATCAAGTATATTGAAAAGAAGTACGTATGCATGGGAAATGCATGAACATGTGACATGTAAAAGAAATTGCATCATGGGCTCAGCCCAATCCAAACCTACAAACAGATAGCACACATCTAAATGCATGACAATACCATTATAATGCTAATGTGATGCAATGTATAAGGTTTTAAACACATTTAAGTGAAAACCCATCCCAAATTTTTAATAAAAACTCATCAATTTTGAAAAACCCCAAAACCTAGGTTTCAAAACATGAAATGCATGAATGTGAAAGGATTATAAGCTTACCAAGTAAAGAAAAACTTGAAAAAGCTTGAAGAATCATTGAGGAACCAAGTTTGGAGTGAGATGAGAGTGTTTTGGGAGGGAAAACAGAAAAGTATTGAGAGAGAGATCGAAGGAAATGAGTTCCGGATCGCACAAGGGGCTTATATAGTGCAGCTAGTAAATCTCGACAAATGTAGGTATCGAGAGGTATCGAGGTATTTGTCGAGGAAATGCTCGTTAACAGCTAAGGTGTCGAGGAGTTATCGAGGAACAACACATCAGAATCAAGAACAGAAGCTTGATCAATCCACCAAGTGTCAAGAAGCTATCGAGGATACAGACCCAATCTCGATCGATCCACCAGGTATCGAGGTGTAGGCGAGATTGTGATAAAAAAAAGCTTAAGAAGCTCGACAGATAGCTAGCTATCGAGGAGGTATCGGGGAGGTGTCGAGCCAGCTTTTAAAAGCAATTTTTCGAGATGTGAAAAACACAGACACGAATGCAATCTAAGATACAACTCAACCAACAATCCAATCAACATATTAAGCTCTTAAAATCATCTCTCAAATAAAATTTAAGCACATGGATCTTTAAAAAGACACACACACTAAACAAGTTTAACCAATTTTATATTTCAAAAATAAGTCAAGACAGTTTAGTGAGCATACATTAACACATGTAAAACCTCGTGATGGTCAAATCACATTGTACCTGCACATGTATCAAGAATAGCAAAGAATATTGCGTATTGTGTGTGAAAAACATCGCAAGATTGCATAAGTGTATACATGTTATGACGATTTAAGATATGAGAAAATCACTTTAACTAACACACAATCATAACTGCTTGATGGGAGCTATCACCTTTGAAGTACATCCTATAACTCCCACATCTCTTAGAATACACGCTTGCAATCATATTTCAAGCATTTTTTATCTTTTTGCTTTTGATTTTTCTTTGCATATTTTTCTTTTAAGCATATCATGCATGGGCATATTAGAGAGAGAAAAGAAATACTCAATGGTAATTGACATTCTAATTTTGCTATGCCTAAGCACATAAATGTCATTGACACTGTACTTTTCCTATGCCGAAGCATACAGGTGTCTTATTATGATTGGTGGGCAACAGTGGTGAGATGGTTATTTATGCCTTTCTCTCAGGAGTTTTTAGTCCTTCTCGTCAAAAAGAGTGATATGAGTGTCAAGTATAAGAGACAGCTTAATCTTACTCATCACAAACACGAGCCACAAAGCTCACTTGCTTAGTTGTGCATAGAGATGCTCGTCTAAGCTATAAATGATACAAAGTTTAGAAGACTTTGTTTCAATGGCCATCCAAGGTACATAAGTACCAATGTACACAAAATACACACTATTTTTGTATTTTTCTGATTTTTCAATTTTTTTTTATTTATTTTTATATGAAAAACAAAACAAAGAAAAACTGAAGAAAAACAACAAAAACATCTTAAACACCTAAAGCATAAAAATTAGACTGACTCAAAATATGAAAGCAAAGCACATAAGTAATGCACACACAAAAACAAGAAGAGAGAGAGAGAGAAAAGTGACAGAATCACTTGGAGCCCTTTTCCTTCCACACCTTGGAAGAACCTTTCTGTCTAGCAAACCCTTGAACCGGCAGTGAAGGGAAAGAATTAAAACCGTTCAAGTTCGAAAGGAACATGAGGGTTTTGAGAAGATCTCCAAAGGGAGCAAGAAAGGATTGAAGTTGATTCTAGTTCCCAGATGCTATCATGTCGTTGCTCTGTTGAGTGGCAAGCCATTTGTAGCAATTTGGTCGAGTATGACCGGCAGCTCCACAATGATGACAGAGATGCTGCTTCTTTTGTTTAGGCTTTTGAGAGTTAGCCTTCTTAGCCCTAGGGTTTTTAACATCTTTCTTCTCAAACTTAGGGGGTGCTCCTAAGATAGATTTACTCTTGTCTATGTTCTCACTAGCTAATTCAGTTTTAATCTCATTGTTCTCAGTTTTAAAATTATTAGCAGGAGGAACAAAAATAGTAGTACTAGAAGAAGCAGTATTAGAGGAAGAAAGTCCATACCCTAAACCTGTTCGATCTAAAGCAGATTTCTAAATGTTTAGCATCTCATTTAGCTTAGCGCTTGAAGTCCTTTCTATTTGAGCTCTGACTTGACATAGCTCTACTTCAAGCTTCTTGGTCTTCTCAGCCAAGAAATTCTTCTCAAACCTCAGTGCCTCAATAGTCTGATTAGCCTCATCAAACTTTGTGGAAAGCTTTTTACGGTCAAGTTCCACATCACTGAACTTCTTGGTGGTTAGCCTATACAGTTTCTCATACTTTTCAAAAAGCTTGTACAGTTTCTCATAAGCTGTATGGATGTCATTTTGATCATCCATCTTTTCAAATTTGGATTCCACCAATTCCTCTTCTTCAGCCACATCTTCAACAATCCCATCAGTAGGATTGACAGTGGCCATGAAGGCATTTAAGATTCTGTCATACTCATTGTCGGAATCATCCTCAGGCTCAATGTCACTCAAGGTAACAGGAAGTGCCTTGCTCTTTCCAGTGCTCTTAAGGTATGTAGGATACTCATGCTTCATGTGACCGAAGCCTTGACACCTAAAGCACTTAGGTCCTGAGGGAACAGTGTATTGGCCACCTTCCTTAGCATCCTTCTTCTCTTTGTCTTAGCCTTTAAACTGAGAAGAATTGGGTTGCCTGAGGTCCTTGTCAAAACCCTTTCCATTGGCGTTCTTCATAAACTTCTTAAAATGCCTGGTAATGTAGGACTTCATCTTGGAATCTTCATCATCAGAAGATTCATCTGTTTCACTACTTTTGGCCTTTAGTGCCATACTCTTGCTTTTACCCGACTTGCCTATTCTTGTCAACCCCAACTCGTAGGTTTACAAGTTTCCAACCAGCTTAGTCAGAGAAATCTTGTCAATATCCTTTGATTCCTCTATTGCCGTAATCTTGGCATGGAATCTCTCAGGTAGAGATCTGAGCACTTTCCTTACAATCTTGGGTTCAGGAATGGTATTCCCAAGATTGAAGGCTGAGTTCACTATGTCCTTTAGCTTGGCATAGAACTCATCGAAAGACTCATCCTCCTCCATCTTTATCTCTTCAAAGCTTGTAGTGAGCCTCTGAAGCTTTGAGTCCTTGACAGCCTTAGTACCCTCATAGGTTGTCTGGAGAATGGCCTGGCAGTTTCAGTTGAGGAACTCTTCATTGGTGACTGCACTAAACAATGCATTCAATGCTCTGCTGTTGAAGTTTGCCGCCTTAATCTTGGCATCATCCTAGTCGGCTGGCGCTTCTATAGGCTTAGTCCAGCCTATCTCCACAGCTTGCCACACTTTCTCATCTAAAGACTGCAAAAAAGCTCCTATGCGTACTTTCCAGTATACATAGTTAGTGCCATCAAATAAAGGAGGTATGATTAATGACTGTCCTTTATCCATGACAAATAGGGGTCAATGGATTAACACAGCAAATATTAAACCCTAATCATAGTGTGCCTGCTCTGATACCACTTGATAGGCCACAACTTGAATGACCCCTTGTGATAGAAATTAATTAATTAATTAGCCAAGTTATTAATTAATCAATTTATCATGTAAACGCATGGTAGCACAAACAAATCACCAATAAACTAAATATGCAGCGGAAAATAAATAACACGGTGATTTGTTTATGACTGGGGAAAACCTAACGACAAAAACCCCACCGGGTGATTTTCAAGTCACTACTCCCGAAACTCCACTATTATCACAACAAGCGGTTACAAGTAAAAGGAATCCAAGTACCTTACTAACCTACAGTTGAACCCTTACCCCAATACCCAATTGGACTTGTTCTGTAGTGACAGTTCCCCTTTCGATGCACAACTCCCAAGTACGTGACTAACCAATTGCGCGGATCCCAGTATGCGACTTCAAGCGCCAACTAAGAAGGTTGTTGGTTGCAAAGTTCTTTAGTTCATCCACATGATGAAGATCAAGAAGATGCTTGGTCACAAAACCCTACAGTGTACATACACAGCAACTTCTTCAAGAGAAAGAGATGAACTAGGGCAAGAACTTCGTCTCCGGTCACAATTTGCTTGAATCGAGTTCGCTCAAAGCTTGTGTAACTTGTGAACACTTTGACAGCCCTTAAACTGATCCTTTTATATGTCTAGGGTTAGGAGAAAAGAAAGCCCAAAGACAAATTCACGGATCCCAAGAAAATCATATTAGAATTCTGAAAATCTTAAACCTCGACAGATAGAAGGTGTCGAGTAGGTGTCGAGCACACCGAATGTAGAACAGCTTTCTTAAGCTCGATAGATGCAGCTGTCGAGCTTTAATGATTTTGCACTATGAACTTGTTTTCTTGAACAAACATGAAGGCTTCAATACTTGATCTTGAAACAAGGTTTCTTGAAGTATTTAAAGACATCCTAAATCTAGCCAAATGCAAGTAAAGTGCGTTTTGTCAAAGAATAAGTCAATTACATAAAATCATGACATTTGTTCTTAACATGTGAAACACATATGTCCTAACAAAATCCTACATGTTGCACATTATTGACTTCATTGGGACTATGATCATATATCATCATAATTTAGAATTTAATATTAAAAATATGAAGCTAGTTTTTCCAAGGACTTCAAAAAAACAAGGGTAGACAATAAACATAGCAAAGATGAATATCCTCGATACTCTCATCAACCTCTCTAGTGTAGGCCTCAACTCTGGCCTAACAGGGCAGAAATCTCAGCCTACAACTGCTACACCTAGGGGCGCCAGGTTCCAGCTCGGCCGCATCATCAGCCTTTAAATCAGTGTCCAAATCAAACATGAGCTTATCCTTTAGCTCGTTACCCCCTAGGCCCTCTCTCTCCTAGGTCCAAGGATACTATGAAGAACCACTAGCTAAACTAGTGTAGGATTGAGATGAAGCACTGGCTGTCTCCACTGAACATCTACTCCTAATGCGACATGCTATAGGCATACCCCTAGGGGGCACAATGTCATCGCCCCCTCAATCAAAATGTCTCTAAAGAGACTGGGCCACCTGCTCGCAGGCCAAAATAGTGTCATCATCACTACCAGATAAATCTCCTCGAGATGAAGTAAGAACATGAGCCGTCCCGCTGGTCCCCACTAGATCTCAGTCTCCTAGATATGATCTACAAAACAAATTCAAAATTAATTAGTAAAGTCGAACCAGACAGCAATGTAGGCAAACAAGTAAGTATGCCTAACCCTACTACCTAGTGCATATCATGCATAATCATATTAGAGTTTTCAAAATGCCTCTCTTTCAAGATTTAAATTTGGCGCAGTTGTCAAATCCTATCTCTTTTGCCTCAAAAGTATCAAAGTTTTCAAAATGTCTTTCTCTTGGGATTTAAATTCGATGGCGGTCGTCTAATCCTATCTCTTTTGCCTCAAAAGTATCGTAGTTTTCAAAATGCCTATCTCATCAGGATTTAAATTCAGCGGCAGCCGTCTAATCCTATCTATCTTTTCGAGGTTTAAATTCGGAGGCGGTCGTCTAATCTCATTAGGATTTAAATTCGGCGGCGGTCATCTAATCCTGTCCATCTTTTCGAGGTTTAAATTCAGTGGAGGTCGTCTAATCTCATCAGGATTTAAATTCAGCAATGGTCATCTATTCTTGTCCATCTTTTTGAGGTTTAAATTTGGTGGTGGTCATCTAATCTCATCAGGGTTTAAATTTGGCGGTGATCGTCTAATCCTATCCATCTTTTCAAGGTTAAAATTCAGTAGCAGTCGTCTAATCTCATGAGGATATAAATTCGACAGTGGTCGTCTAATCCTATCCATCTTTTCGAGGATTAAATTTGGCAGCAATCATCTAATCTCATTAGGGTTTAAATTCAGCGACAATTGTCTAATCCTATCCATCTTTTTGAGGTTTAAATTTGGTAGCGGTCATCTAATCTTATCAGGGTTTAAATTCGACTATGGTCGTCTAATCCTGTCTCTCTTTTATCTCAAAATATCAAAGTGTTTCAAACTTTACATCTCAAGATTTAAATTCAGCGGTGGTTGTCTAATCCTATGTCTCTTTTATCTCGAAGTATCAAGGTTTTCGAAAAGTATCTCTTAGAATTTAAATTTAGTAGTGGTCATCTAAGCCTATCCCATTTTTTTCCTTAATGTACCTCTCAGGACAGTAGTTGTCTAATCCTACGTTTCAAAACTACTCCCATTTCAAAATTGCATCATTATCATGTTTTCAATGTCTCAAAGTTTCCATTTACTATGCATCATTCCCTCATGCTTACCTAGCATTTTCTCCTTAATTTTAGTTGTTTTTAGTGTTCATAGCATCCAACATTTTTATATTCATCTATGTGACCTAAAAATTAAATTTTCCTCGCATGAGTAGGTGTGTAAATGTAATTATACATGTATGCAATTCACACACATATATAAATGTGTACTATCGTGCCTACGAGTATGTACATGTGAAAGCGTATAAATATGTTTATGTCTACATAACTACTTAAGCATGTGAACAAAAATATTTTCCAACATTATCATGGCATAAATGATAAAAATGAAAGAAAAACATATATTCAAATAACAAAAATAAAATAAATAATAGCATGCTTTCCTAGTTGCATTGTTACTGTCGACGCCTTGCAGCTGCTCGACCACCCATCGCGGTGACGCTCGCACGCCTCTATGTTAGTGCCAGAAATGATGTGGAGGTATGTCATACCTTGGGTGTGTGACTGGAATCTGAGTCGATTTTAAGGAAATTAACAAGGATAAGTGAAGTCACCACCAATCATTGGGTTTTTCTAAGGTGTGATTGGGCATTTGACTCTATTTGATTTTATTACCAATCCTGGGCTAAGAAAAATGTCATTTTTCCTAATCTAATATGGATGGGTAAAAAATCTTGATTCTTTAATTTGGAAGTCTGGTTACGTGTGGGAAAGGTGTTAGGCACCCCATAATGCCTATCCATAGATAGTCCTTTATTTTGGTAAAATCATAGTTTTAGGACATTGGCAATTGAAAATGAGCTATTGGCATTAGCTTTCAGGGCTTTAAGTGAAATAGGCTTTTGAGGTTTGGATTCGGAAAGGGTGTGGTCTCAATCGATGCTTCCCAAGTGTGTTTGGAATCGTTGCCAAATTTTTGCGGCAAAAATCCAGTAGCATTTCTCCTTATTTTTATGGCAGAAATCTGGCAGCGCTTCACCTCAGATGCACCATACCACACTAAATGCTATTCTCACCAAGCTTTCGACGTGAGAATATGGCAATGGGGATGCCCCATTTTCATGAAGAAAATCTAGCAGAGTTTCACGTTTGGTATGCTCTGGTGCACTGGCAGGGTTTCATGCCTGTGTATACGGCGCGTGCCAACATGCCCATTCTAGGATGAACCACAGCCCCTCAAAGAATTAAGCACATTGATACGTGTCAAATACACTAGAAACCATTGTCGTTTGGTAACATGGATCAGGACAATCACACCGCGATGACTATGCACTTAGTATGACACAAATATGCACCTACAACAATCGCCTTGAGCACATACCCATATCACAAGGTAAAGAGCACTCATGGCCAGAGAGGGTCACTCACGTAACCATGAGTGTCCATCATACAAAGTGCACGACCACCCACATTCACAGCAACTTAGCACCTTTGGCATTCATGCATGAACATATGAATGAATGACATTAAAACTAAGAAACCCTAAGACAAACCCTAATCTAAACGTGTGATAGCAAACAAGCATATGAAAAGGGGAACAGGAACTTATGGGGCCTAAAACATAAGAAAAAGAGGTTAAACATAACAAACATGTGAAGGCAGAAACAAAACGAACAAAATTTAGGGTTTCTTGGCATCGGTATCACGCACGCTAGAATAGGCCTATGTACGCATAATCATGCCTGCGTACGCATGCTAAATCATGCGTATGCAGATCCTAGCCCAAAAAACCTAAGAAATGTAAAATAAGAGAAAAAATTTAAAACAACAATTCTAACAACCTAACGTATGCAATACATGAAAAGGACTAAAAACTAACTTAAATAGACATATACAAACATAAACTACGCAAGAAACAAAACTAAAATATAACAAAGAAAGAAAAAAAAAAGAAAGAGAAATAAAAAGAAAAGGGTTAGACTCAATACCTTAAACAAAAGCTTTCCAAACTTGATTTTGACCATTCCCCTCAGTCAAATCTATTCACAAACCAATAAGAAAGTGATTAGCAACATTAAACTAAAAGGATTGGGGCCAGAAAATGTCCTAATCAAATAAAATTGACTTGAGGGTGTTTTGTGAAAAACTCCCTTTTGATTCACTATTTTCTAGTGAATCTTATGTTTTTCCCGTGGGATTTCTATGTGTTTTGGTAATGTATCATGTAAGGATTTTTATAGTTGAAAAATGGGGTTTAGAATGGCTCCTAGACGATGTGAGATTCGTTCCAAACCTTAGCCATTATTGTAGAAAACTTTCCCTTCTTATGCTTCTCCTGCGTATGCATGCATTGGCTTGTGTACGTAGGCCGCTACCAACATACATAGGCCGAGGACGACTTTGGTTATTTTATTTCCAAAAAATAGATTTTTGCTCATTTAAAAGGCTATATTTTCCATTTTAACACTCAAATCAATTTAATATCTGATTGGGCTCAAAACTAGCCTAAGGCCTTAGAATTCAAGCATCATTAGGGAACGGGGACCTGAGTCGTAAGGGATACAAAGTGCAGTGTCTATAAATGTCCCTCTTTTGATTCATGAGCTTCACTAACAAAATCAAAAGAATAAGAGAAAAAAATTTTGTTTCAACGTATAGCTCGAGCCCAACCCACACACACGACACACATCATGCATACATGGGGTGGGGTGCAACTTCGAAGAGCTGCGTGGGATTCGTATGTTCGAAGTCCCACCTTTGTTACTCAGGAAACGAGCAACAACAGGTTCTTTATCCCAGAACCTATTTTGCGACTTGCAAGCAAATGACAAGTGACTCACTATCTTAGAGTCACTAAAGAGAAAGAAAAGAAAAGAAAAAAAATCAAACAAACAAACAAGGGTGCTCTTATGACTTAACCCAACAAACAACAAAAGGATATAGTCTCTATAATGTCCATCTGGGGCTCTTGCCTCAAACTTCTTTGAGTGACTTGTTCCTCTTGTCTTCTTCACTTCTTTCTCTACCTTTTCTTGTGAGGATTTTGCCTCAAGTTGACCTTGGTCTCTTTCTCTATCACTATCTTTACCTTTTTCTACCATGCCTACATGTTCCTTTCCTAAAGGATATGTGCATGAGTAGCCTTGATTGTTGGATCCACTAGGGATGATGAAAACTTGCTGAGTAGATGTGCATGAGGAGGAATCTTCTGCCTTTCATGACTTGCTTGGAGATGAGAAACTCGTTGAGGAGTAGTAGATGTGTGATCCACTAGGGAAGAATCTTCTGCATCCTACATGGTTCACTGAGGATTTTGAGGGATAATCTTTTACATCCTCACTGGGGAATTATTATTAAATTTTTTTTTTTTTGGTGTATAGGACTCATTGGGGAAGAATCTTCTACTTTCTTACTAGGGATATTTTAGGGAAGAATCTTATGCTTCCTCACTAGGGATTTGCTTTGATGTGCTTTGGTCCATTGGGGAAGAATCTTTTGCCTCCTCCATGAGGATGATGCTCGATATGCTTGAACGATTGACGGAGAGTCTTCTGCTTCCTCTATGGAGATGATGTTTGATAAGTTTGATTCATTTAAGGAAGAATCTTCTGCTTCCTTACTTGGAATATTACTTGAGATGCTTGAAATATTGAGGAAGAGTCTTCTACTTCCTTACTGAAGGTGATGTTTGATAGGTTTGATCCGTTTTAGGAAGAATCTTTAGCTTCCTTACTGAGGATAGTGTTTTTGATATGCTTGATCTGCTGGGGAAGAGTCTTCTGCTTCCTTCATGGGGATGGTGTTCTTGATATACTTGAACCACTGAGGACGGTTCTTGATGTGCTTGATCAATTGGGGATGGTTTTTGATGTTCTTGATAGGGGGAAGAGTCTTCTACTTCCTTCACTGCTTATTAGGGAGTCTTTTGATAATTTTGTGTCTAATTGTGGAAGTCTTGAGATGTCCGTCCTTTTCTTAAAAAAAGGTTTTTATTTATTTATTTATTTATTTTTTTAAATTGTTCATGACTAAACTACACGTAGTTTAGCCATCAAGTGTGTTCATGCCTTTTTCATTTTTTTCCAACGGTCACCAACCATTTCTTTCTTCTTCTTCATTCTCTTCATCTCCCTCACCTCTTCACATTATCCATAACTCTTCCTTTGTTTCTTTCTCTACAAAAAACCTCATTCCCGTCTTTCTTTTCCTCATTTCCTGACTCTTTCATCCTCTCAAACTCTCTCATTTTCTCATTTTCTCTCATTCTCTAATCATCTTCTCCAATGGCACCCAAGGCTAAGAAATCCTCCTATGTCCTATCTTCTGGTGCCTTCCATATCACTCGCTGGAGCAGAGCAACGAGGTTTGTGGGGCCTCCACCACTAACATACCAGCCAAAGAATCACATTCACATGGGTGAATCTGTAAGTTTTCTCATTTTCAAGTTTCTCTTTGATCTTCGGTTTTAATGTGTTTTTAGCTATATAAATGCTTGGGTTTTGCTATGGGATAGGTTTAGATGAAAACTTGACAACTTAGGAGGGGCAGGAGCATGTCTAGGATTGATTTTGGATGATGCTTTTTTGAAAATATCAAAGAACTACTTCTATTTGTGTTCTTGCATGCGTGGGCTCAGGCCTGCATACGCAGCTCATATTCATGCATACGCAGCTTTATTCACGCGTACGCAGCTCTATTCTTGCATACGCAGGTATGTTCTTGAGGCTCTGCATACATAGGATTGAACCTGTGTACATGGTGTCTTGTCTACATACATGGGCTTTGACCCATGTATTTAAGACACCTAGCAGAAGCCCTACTCTGCCTATTTTTCACTTCCAAATGCAATCCTAACACACATTTTTGTCATTTTGGCATTCGATTATCATTATATCCTTCTTTTTATCTTCTAATGTCATCTTACTTTCTTGTAGTCATCATCCCCTTATGCTGGTAAGGGAAACACCAATAAGATGGTGGAGTGGTTCAACCTTCTTGTCCTCAAAACTAGGGGCTATATCTAGGAGGCGCGCTTTGCGCCTATCATTGGTCTTCTTCTTGAGAAGTATGCAAGTGCTACCTTGGTGCAGTGCCTCATTAAGAGGTGGTGGGACACTACCCACACCTTTCATATTTTTAAGCAAGAGATGACAGTGACTCTCTACAACTTTTACTGCATGACTAGCCTTAGCTTCGAAGGGGCCATCATCAGTTTGGATGGTGGGTAGGGCATCCAGTTGGGACTTTACATGTTGGGGAGGAAGTACTCCTTTGAGACCATTGGCTACTTCGACTTGGTGTTGGATTACATGTTCCTCCCACAAAGGACCACGGAGGAGTATGTACGTATAGATAGGGCTTTCCTTCTCCACTTGTCAGGGGCCTACCTCTTTATCAATGGCGAGCAAATGGTGTCTTTAAGGTGGCACGGAGGGCGAACTAGGGGAAAGCATGTCTTGCTTATCTTTACTCCAACTGGGGGAAAGCAATAAGGTGGTAATCAGTATGTCCTCGGCCTAGTGATCTTTCTATCATCACTTGTGATTTTGGGCTCCCTGATATCGAAACAGTCATCATAGATCGAGCTTCTGATTTCTAGAAGGAGCACAACTTAACTATTGACTATCCTACTTGTCCTAGGGACGATCATGACTGGTCCACTATTGAGTTTAGAGAGCGGGGAGCTACCAGGAATCCGTGTTTCATTTTTGACCTATCGATTCTAGATTCTCCTAATCCCCACCTTTTGGCTAATATATTGGGGGATTATACACTAGAGTTTGAGGTTAGAGTTGAGAGTACTCTTAGAAACTTGAGAGAATTCCTAACAAAGGCTATTAGGGATAGAGATTGCTACAGGAAGCTTTTTGATGCCTCTATGGAGGATTATGATGAGATGGGGAGGACCTATAAGGCTGAGCTCGCCACCCTTAGAGCAGATCTTGAGTAAAGGAGTCTAGTCCCTTCAGCCATAGAGGTGGAATGTACTCAACTCAGAATTCGGGTCACTAGCTAGGAGAGTGAGGTGGTAAATCTTACTTAGAGATTCACTGTCTTGGGCCAAACGAGAGATGAGGAGAGGGCCACAATAGAGGCTAGTTGTGCCAAGGCGAGCAGCAGGGCTGATGATTTAGCCATGAGGATATTAGAGGCTAGATCCTTCATCTATTCTACTTTAATCTTGGAGTATGGGCTGGCTAATGAACCTAGTGAGCCACAGTTGGCTTTTCCTCGCATTCAGGCTGAGGTAGCTGAGAAAGAGGAGGCATTGAGGGTTGCTACTACTAAGGTTGGTACCTTGCAGGCTTTACTTGGCACAGAGAAGCAAAGTTCCACCTCGAGTCCCAGCATGGAGAGAGAGTTGGTTCATCTTAGACACTTATACAATAGACTTAGAAAGGTTGCTGGAGATCTAGGCTTTGATGCAGCAGGGTTGCTTCGTACCCACCTATCGGAAGATCTAATTCTCCATACTAGTTTTGGGATGCTATGTAGGGCGGTGTTAGACCGTTTGGGCCATGTTTGACTCGCTTGAGTTTTTCCTATTTTCGATTTTTGCACATTGAGGGTGTTTTGTGGAAAACTCCCTTTTGATTCACTATTTTCTAGTGAATCTTAAGTTTTTCCCGTGAGACTTTTGTGTTTTTGAAAATGTTCCATGTAAGAGACTTTATATAGTGAAAAAAATGGGGTTTGGAACGGCTCCCAAACAATGTGGTATTCATTCCAAACCTAAGCCATTATTGCAAAAAACTTGTCTTTTTCATGCTTTTGAAACCCTAGTTGCATATGTAAGAATGTGCCTGTGTACGCATGTTTTGACCCACGTACGTAGGACGTTACCCACGAATGTGGTTCGAGGGCCATTTTGGTCATTTATTTTCAAAAATAGGATTTTTGCTCATTTAAAAGGTTATATTTTCCATTTTAACATTCCTCAAGTCAATTTGATATCTGATTGGGCTCTAAATGGGCCTTGGGCCTTAAAGTTTAGGCATCATTGGGGAATGGGGACCCGAGTCATAAGGGGTACAAAATGCGGTGTCTACAGGCGTTACTAGAGAGTGCAAGGGCAGGAGGAACATTCTTCCTATTCTGGTAGACTTGGCAACGGTGGCACATCCTCACATGCTTGATGCATTCGCTTTCTATGGTAAACCAATAGTAGCTAGCTCTCATGATTTTTGGGTCCAACAAGGATTTGCTGGCTAAGGCTCTATATAGGCCCTCATGCATCTGTTCCATCAAATGGTTAGCCTCAGGGGCATTTATGCATCGAAGTAAAGTTGTGTAAGGTTCCTTTTATACAGGACTTCAAGAAAAATTGGCACATCATGCGCTTGATGAATTTCCTCTCGCTGTTTGTCGCTCTTGGTGGGTATTCACCATCTTTGATATAAACCATGGCTTCCCATGAGAGGTCTGCCAATGCTGTCTTGGTGCAGACCTTAACTAAGAGGTGGTGGGACACCACACTCACCTTCCACATTGCTGGCCAGGAGATGACTATCACTCCTCACGACTTCCATCGCATGACAAGCTTGTGGTTTGGCGGGGTCTCGATTAGTCTAGAGGATGAGTCGGGCATTCAACTAGGTGCAGACCTACTAGGGAGAAGGTATGCTACTAAGATGATCCACTATACTTGTTAGGACATATGTGATTCACTTGTTAGGACATATGTGATTCACTTGTTAGGAACATATGTCACTATTTTATATAATTGGTTAATCTTTTGACAAAACGTACTTTACTTGTAATTGGGTAGATTTAGGATGTGTTTAATACTTCAAGAAGCCTTGTTTCAAGATCAAGTGCTAAAGTCATGCAAGTCTGTCCAAGATTCAAGTGCAGAAAGTACTGTTCATTAAAGCTCGACAGCTAGCTATCTATCGAGCCTTGAAGAGCTGCTAAAGCCCGTAGCTTGACAGCAGCTTGATAGATAGGGCATCTGTCGAGGTTTATGAAAAACAGAATTTCAGTTCTGTTTTGACTCTAATCCGTGATTGTATGTTTGGGCTTTCTTTTCTCATAACCCTAGATATATAAAAAGATTATTTTAAGGGCCGTCAAAGTGGACATAAGTTGCACAAGTGTTGAGCAAAGTTTGTTTAAGCAAATTGTGATCGAAGACAGAATTTTCCCTAGTTCATCTTTCTTGTTTAGAAGTTGCTGTGTTTGTACACCGTAGGGCTTTGTGACCAAGCATCTTCTCGATCTTCATCGTCTGGATGAACTGAAGAACTTTGCAGCCAACAACCTTCTCTAGTTGGTGATTGAACTCACGTACTGGGATCCGCGCAATTGGTTAGTCACATACTGGGAACCGTGCATTACAAGGAGAGATTGTCACTACAAAACAAGTCCAATTGGGTATTAGGATAAGGGTTCAACTGTAGGTTGGTATAAGGTACTAAGATTCCTTTACTTATAACCACTTGTTGTGATAATAGTGGATTCTCAGGAGTGGTGACCTTAAAATCACCTAGTGGGGTTTTTGCCTTGTAGGTTTTCCCCATTCATAAACAAATCACCGTGTCTATTTATTTTCTACTGCTTACTTAGTTTAATTGGTATTTTTTTGTGTTACCACGCATTTGCATGTTAATTTGATTAATTATTAAACTTGGCTAATTAATCAATTAATTCATCACAAGGGATCAATACATTTTTGGCCTATCAAGTGGTATCAAAGTAGACACACTCTGATTAGGGTTAATCTTTGCTATGTGATCCATTGACCCCTATTTGTCATGGATAGAGGACAGTCTTTAATTATACCTCTTTTATTTAATGAAACTAACTATGCATATTGGAAAGTACGTATGAGAGTTTTCTTGTAGTCTTTAGATGAAAAAGTATGGCAAGCTGTTGAGATAGGCTAGACCAAGTTGAAGGAAGCGCTGGCCGATTGGGATGATGCCAAGATTAAGGCGGCAAACTTCAACAGCAGGGCATTGAATGCCTTATTCAGTGCGGTCACCAATGAGGAGTTGAAGGAGATATCCTCTACTGAAATTGCAAAGGAAGTATGGACCATTCTCCAAACAACCTATGAGGGAACAAAGGCTATCAAGGACTCAAAACTTCAAAAGCTCACTACTAGCTTCAAAGAGATTAAGATGGAGGAGGAAGAGTCGTTCGATGAGTTCTATGCCAAGCTCAAGGACATAGTGAACTCAGCTTTCAATCTTGGGGAAACCATTCCTGAACTTAAGATTATGAAAAAGGTGCTAAGATCTCTACCCGAGAGATTTCATACCAAGATCACTGTTATAGAGAAATCAAAGGATATTGACAAGATTCCTTTGACAAAGCTGGTTGGCAATCTGCAGACCTATGAGCTAGGGTTAACAAGAATTTGTAAATCAGGTAAGAGCAAGAGCAAGGCATTGAAGGCCAAGAGTAATGATACTGAGGAGTCTTCAGATAATGAAGATTCTAAGATGAATTCCTACATTACAAGGCAATTCAAGAAGTTCATGAAGAATGCCAATGGAAATGGCTTCGACATGGACCGTAGGCAATCTAGCTCTTCACAGTTCAAGAGCCAAGATAAAGGGAAGAAGGATGCTAGGGATGGTGGTCAGTATACTGTTCCTTCAGGACCAAAGTACATTGGGTGTCAAGGCTTCAATCATATGAAACAAGAGTGCCCTACATATCTCAAGACCATTGGGAAGAGCAAGGCACTTACTGCTACTTTGAGCGACACTGAACTTGAGGATGATTCTGACAATGAGGATGACAGAATCCTGAATGCCGTCACTGCCACTATCAATCCTACTGAGGGGATTGTTGATGACATGGATGATGAAGAGGAGTTGGTGGACAAAATGATATCCATATAGCCTATGCAAAGTTATACAAAATCTCAGAGAAGCATGAGAAGATGTATAGGTTGACCACCAAGAAGCTTAGTGATGTAGAGCTGGAACGAGAAGAGCTTTCCACAAAATTTGATGAAGCCAATCAGACTATTGGAGCACTGAGGTTTGAAAATAATTTCTTGGCTGAAAAGACCAAGAAACTTGAGGCAGAACTGTTCCAAGTCAAAGCTCAGTTAGAAAGGACTTCAAGCACTAAGCTAGATGAAATGCTCAGTCTTTAGAAATCTACTTCCGATTGAACTGGTTTAGGGTATGATTTCTCTTCTCCTATGATAGGCCAAAAACAAGTTGACCCCTTTGTGATTAATTAGCCAAGTTTATTAATTAATCAAATTAATCATGCAAACATATGGTAGCACAAACAAATCACCAATAAACTAATTATGTAGTGGAAAATAATTTTGACATATTGATTTGTTTACGAATGGAGAAAAGCTAATGGCAAAAACCCCACCGGGTGATTTTCAAGTCACCACTCCAGAAATTCCACTATTATCAAAAAAAGCGGTTACAAGTAAAGGAATCCCAGTACCTTATACCAACCTACAGTTGAACCCTTACCTTAATATCCAATTGGACTTGTTCTGTAGTGATAATTTCCCCTTTTGATGCACGGCTCCCAGGTATGTGACTAACCAATATGCAGATCCCAATACGTGACTTCAATCACCAACTAGAAAAGGTTGTTGGCTACAAAGTTCTTCAATTCATCCCAACGCTGAAGATCAAGAAGATGCTTGGTCACAAAACCCTATGATGCACATACACAACAACTCTTCACAGGAACGATGAACTAAGGCAAAACTTTGTCTCCAGTTACAAATTGCTTGAACAAACTTTGCTTAACACTTATGCAACTTGTGTACACTTTGACTTCCCTTAAAATAATCCTTTTATATGTCTAGGGTTAGAAGAAAAGAAGGCCTAAACACTTAATCATGAATTAGAGTTAAAACAAAACTAGAATTCAGTTTTTCATAAAGCTCGACAAATACCTGTCTGTCGAGATGCTGTCAAGCAGTTGTCGAGCCACGGGGCTGGAATAGCTTTTTAAGCTCGATGGACAGCTAACTGTCAAGATTTAATGAACAACACTTCTTTAGCTTGAATCTTGGACAGACTTGCATGTCTTCAACACTTGATCTTGAAACACAGTTTCTTGAAGTATTAAACATATCCTAAATCTACCAAATACAAGTAAAGTGCGTTTTGTCAAAAGATAAGCCAATTACATAAAATAGTGACATATGTTCCTAACAAGTGAATCACATATGTCCTAACAATCTCCCCCTTTGGCAATCCGTGACAAAACCACAACAAACAAACGAACATATGAGAGAAGTCATAAATCACTTAACTCATATTCACTTGTTGAATACAATAAAATCTATCCTAACACAAACTCTTGAAAAAGTTTGCAAGAAGAGAGTTTATGGCAATTAGACTTTGACAACCTGTATTTCTAAAACACTTTAAACAAAACTCATCAAGTCATCTTTGTGTGAAACAGAAATAATAGATTGCATACACGTAATAAGAAGAATGTGTATAAAGAGAGAAAAGAAACAACATATGTAAAGGTAGGTGAGAAAAACATACATCAACATCTATAAAGAAGATAAGTATAATGTATGTCGAAAATGGTCACAAGACCCATGTACAAGAACAAATGTATCTAAAATAGAGAAAAGAAAAAGATACAAGTAATCCTCACTACATCCCTCAGATATCAACACTCCCCCTAACAAAATGTCCTATACTAACTCTCCCCCTAAGAATGACCACTCTCATATCCAAAACTACTTCCTCTTTTTGTCACGAGTGACAAAGGGTAAGAATGTCAAGTCGACATCTCATCGGTAGAGCTAGCATCTCCATCATCATCATTCGAAGCATCCACGTCATCATCATCATCATCATCATCATCCTCACCTCAGAATCAGAAGCCACTAAAGGAGGTGGTGGAGGAGAAGTCTCAGGAGCAGAACCACCCATGATAGCCTATCACCATGCAATACGACTGACACAAACGTTCACCTAATACAACTCTGTAGAGAGTGTATCAAGGTGAGCATCCATGTGCTGTAGCTGTGCCATGATGTCTCCTAAAGTCACATCGCCCGAAAAAAATGAGGGAGCAGATATGGATGGAGCAGAATGAGTCGGAGCAGAACGGGAAGGAGGAACTGCTGAATCTGACTGTCGAGACCTAAACTGCACCTCGCTATGTTTAACGGTAGCGTAGTCTATGGCACACATGATAGAAAAGTGGTCGGAAGAGGGAAAAGGAATAAGAAAATGGCATAGAATCCATGTGATAGCCGAAGGGAAAATGAGCTTATCACGGGTAGCCGTATCCTTATAACATCTAAGATAGAAAGAATATGTATGTTTTTAGACCCCTTAAAAACACAATTGGATTAAGCTAGGTAATTAGCCAAGTTGTTACTTAGTCCAATTTAACAAAACTAGGTTATCACAATCAAAACAATCATATCATGCATAGCAGTAGAAAAATAAATAACACAAAGATATGATCACCCAGGAAACCAAACCGGTAAAAACCTGGGGATGATTTAACCTAGCTATCCTCAAGGTAAACCTGAATCCACTATCTTGAAAGAATCGAAGTTCATACAATAAGACTTACAAGCCCCCACACTCGACTTCTTATTGCTACCCACCAGTAGAACTTACTGACACGACCATGTGCAAACTCCGAATCCACAGACTCCTTCTTTCTTGGATTCACCACCAGATACAAGCAAACTCACTTGTGTTTTCTTTAAACTCCAATGGCAGCAACTGAATTGATCATCAAGGTGTAGATAATATCTCCTACTTGAAAACCCTAAATTTGTGTAAAGGAAAGCTCTTCTAGATCTCACAAGAGATTTACACAAACAGCAATATGAGCAACACTAAAACGTGGCTAGGGTTTGCCTTTTATACTTAGGACAAATTAGAAAACCCTAAACGTTTTAAACAAACTAGGGCTGAGTTGGAAATCTACAGAAAACACATTCTGCCCGAGATTCGATTGATCGAGCCTAAGCTTCGATCGATCGAGCCAGGCCAAAATGCACAATAACTTCTGCATCAACTCGATTCCAACTTTACATAAAAGATACAACTTTGAGCAAGTCTAAAACACTACTAAACACATTTGTTTTGATCATGGTTTGCCAACAATACACATTAGAGTTCTAAATACATAAAAACCTAAGTTTTTAGAACCTAACAAAATAAAATGTGAAGGAAAATCTATAGTGAGGTGCTCTAATAAAGAAAGAAAAAATCAAGCATGAGGCTCTGTGATAGGGTTATAGTGAGAGAGTGGGTGCAAAATAAAAGTCACCACCATGTTCATGAATCTAGGACCTTTAGCAAAGGCCTTACATGGTGTAAGCTAACGATCACCTCAATCTGTGGGACGCTCACAAAAAGCGAAAATCATCTCGTCTTTGGACATAGTCCTCAGACACTCACAATCGGGGTAGTCAGGATGCTCTACCCTCGAAACATGAAGCACATCTGCAACAAGCTGCGGTGTGACTATAATGTGCGTACCTCGAATGCGAGTAGAAAAGAGAGGTACTGAAAAATTGAATCCATGTATGTTGGAGTAAAAATCCTGGATTAGCATTGATGGACAAGTGACCGGGACATCACACAGTGACTCCCATCCCCGACTGTGAATGACAGTGGGAAGGTCAGTGTCAGCGAAGTACGCCAAAATGACTTGGCGTTCCGAATGAACACCTCTTCGAGAAAAGTTCTCCGAGAAGTCCATTCAGGCATCCTCATCACAGAACCGAATATGAGACAGAGTAGGATCAGAAGAAGATGATGCTCTAGAACGCAAAGGGTTCTAGGACGGAGTTGACTTACGCTTAGGTGCCATAAACACGACTAACGTAAATAGAAAGAGAGGGAAAGAAAGAGAGACAATTAGAAAAGTCCTAAACCAATTCAAATGTAACAAGTATATTGAAAAGAGGTATGTATGCATGGGAAATGTATGAACATGTGACATGCAAAGTAAATTTCATCATGGGCTCAGCCCAATCCAATCCTACCAGCACACAATTAATTGCACACATCTAAAATGCATGATAATACTATTATTATGCTAATGTGATGCAATGCATGAGATTTTGAACTCATTTAAGCAAAAACCCATCCCAAAATTTCAACAAACACTCATCAATTTTGAAAAGCTCCATAATTTTCAAAATCCCCAAAACCTAGGTTTCAAAATATGAAATGCATGTAAATGAAGGAGATTAGAAGCTTACCAAGTGAAGGAAAACTTGAAAAAGCTTGAAGAATCACTAAGGAGAGGTTTGGACTGAGAGAGAGAGGTGTTTGGGAAATGAACAGGTGTGGAAAAATAGAGAGAGATCGAAGAAATGAGAACCAGATAGCGAAGAACGAATATATAGATCCTCAGTAATTCTCAACAAATAGAGGTGTCAAGAGGTGTCGAGCCATCTGTCGAGGAAGGTGTCAAGAAAAACAATGTCGATAGATACAGCTGTTGAGAAGGTGTCGAGAAACAAAGCAAAGACACAAGAAGAGAAGCTCGATCGATCCACCAGTTGTCGAGAAGCTATCGAGGGTCCAGGAACTTTTTCGTTCGATCCATCAGCTGTCGAGGATCTGTCGAGATTGCAATAAGAAAAGACCTTAAGAGCTCAACAAATAGCTAGGTGTCGAGGAGGTATCGAAGAGGTGTCGAGATTGCTTAAAAATCGTTTTTCAAGAAGGGAAAAACACAGATATGAATGCAATCAAGCATGCAACTCAACCAAAGATCCAATCAACATTTTAAGCTCTCAAAATCATCTCTAAACAAAAATTTTAAGCACAATGATCCCAAAAACACACACACACACACACTAAACAAGTCTAACCAATTTTATATTTCAAAAACAAGTTAAGACTGTTTAGTGAGCATACATTAACCCATGTAAAACCTTGTGATGGCCAAATCACATTTTACCTGCATATGTATCAAAAGTAGCAAAGAATATTGCGTGTTGTGTGTGAAAAATATCGTAAGATTGCATAAGTGTATACATGTTATGATGATTTGAGATATGAGAAAATCACTTTAACTCACACACAATCATAACTGTTTGATGGGGACTATCACTTTTGAGGTACATCCTATAACTCCCACGTCTCCTAGAATACATGCTTGCAATCATATTTAAAGCATTTTTGATATTTTTGCTTTTCATTTTCTTTGAATATTTATTTAAGCAAATCATGCATGGGCATATAAGAGAGAGAAAAGAAATACCCAATGATGGTAAGCATTTGACATTCTAATTTTGCAATGCCGAAACACACAAATGTCATTGACATTGCACTTTTGCTATGCTGAAGCATACAGGTGTCATATTATGATTGGCAAGCAACAATGGTGAGATGGTTATTTATGCCTTTCTCTTAGGATTTTCTAGTCCTTCCCGTCAAAAAGAGTGATACGAGTGTTAAGTATAAGAGATTACTTAATCTTACTCATCACAAACACGAGTCACAAAGCTTACTTGCTTAGTTGTGCATAGAGATGCTCATCTAAGCTACAAGAGATACAAAGTTTAGAAAACTTTATTTCAATGGTCATCCAAGATACACAAGAACCAATGTACACATAACACACTATTTTTGTATTTTTCTGATTTTTCAATTTTTTTATATTAAAAGAAATAAACAAAACTGAAAACAAAGAAAAATATGTCAAACAATGCAAAGTATAAAAACTAGACTAACTCAAAACTTGAAAGCAAAACACACAAGTAATGCACACACAAAAACAAGAAGAGACAAAGAGAAAAGTGATAGAATCACTTGGAGCCCTTTTCCTTCCACGCGGGAAGAGTCTTTCCTTTGATTAAACCCTTGAATCGGCAATGAGGGGGAAGAATTGAAATCGTTCAAGTTTGAAAGGAACATGAGGGCTTTGAGAAGATCTCCAAGGGGAGCAAGAAAGGATTGAAGCTAATCCTGGCTTCCAGATGCTATCATGTCATTGCTCTATTGAGTGGCTAACCACTTATAGTAATTTGGTTGAGTATGACCGGCAGCTTCACAATGATGACAGAGATGCTGCTTCTTTTGTTTAGACTTCTGAGAGTTAGCTTTCTTAGCCCTAGGGTTATTAGCTTCCTTCTTATCTTGCTTAGGGGGTGCTTCTAAGATAGATTTGCCTTTGTCTAAGTTCTCACTAGCTAAATCAATTTTAACATCATTGTTCTCAATTTCAACATTATTACTAGGAGGAACAAAAACAGTAGTACTAGTAGAAGCAGTATTAGAGGAAGAGAAACCATACTCTAGACCTGTTCGATCAGAAGCAGATTTCTAAAGACTGAGCATCTCATCAAGCTTTGCACTTGAAGTCCTCTTTAATTGAGCTCTAACTTGAAACAACTCCGTTTCAAGTTTCTTAGTCTTCTCAGCCAGGAAGTTATTCTCGAACCTCAGTGCTCTAATAGTTTGATTAACTTCATCAAACTTTGTGGAAAGCTCCTCACGGTCAAGTTCCACATCACTAAACTTCTTGGTGGTCAACCTATATAGTTTCTCATGCTTCTCAGAAAGCTTGTACAGTTTCTCATAGGCTGTATGGATGTCATCCTGATCATCCATCTTCTCAAACTTGTACTCTACCAATTACTCTTCTTCATCCACTTCTTCAACAATCTTATCAGTAGGATTGACAGTGGCAGTGAAGGCATTCAAGATTCCGTCATCCTCATTGTCGGAATCATCCTTAGGCTCGGTGTCACTCAAGGTAGCAGTAAATGCCTTGCTTTTCCCAATGCTCTTGAGATATGTAGGACACTATTATTTCAGGTGACCGAAGCCTTGACACCCAAAGCACTTAGGTCCTGCGGAAACAGTGTACTAACTGCCATCCCTTGCATCCTTCTTCCCTTTGTTTTGGATCTTGAACTGAGAAGAACTGGATTGCCTACGATCCTTGTCAAAGCCCTTTCCATTGGCACTCTTCATAAACTTCTTGAACTGCCTGGTGATGTAGGACTTCATCTTAGAATCTTCATCATCTGAAGACTCATCTGTCTCACTGCTCTTGGCCTTCAGTGCCATGCTCTGGCCTTTACCTGTCTTGCCAATCCTAGTCAACCTTAGCTCGTAGGTCTGCAGATTTCCAATTAACTCTATCAAAGGAATCTTGTCAATGTCCTTTGATTCCTCGATTGCCATAATCTTGGCATGGAATCTCTCAAGTAAAGATCTAAGCACCTTTCTCACAATCTTGGGTTCAGGAATGGTTTCCCCAAGATTGAAAGCTGAGTTCACTATGTCCTTGAGCTTGGCATAGAACTCATCGAACGACTCATCCTCCTCCATCTTAATCTCTTCAAAGCTTGTAGTGAGCCTTTGAAGTTTTGAATCCTTAACAGCCTTTGTTCCCTTATAGGTTGTCTGGAAGATGGTCCATGCTTCCTTAGCAATTTCAGTGGAGGATATCTTTTTGAACTCCTCATGGGTGACCACACTAAATGAGGCACTCAACGCTCTGCTGTTGAAGTTTGTCGCTTTGATCTTGGCATCATCCCAGTCGGCCAGCACTTCCTTCGGCTTGGTCCAGCCTATCTCAACAGCTTGCCACACTTTCTCATCTAAGGATTGTAAGAAAGCTCTTATGCGTACTTTCCAGTATGCATAGTTAATGCCATCAAATAAAGGAGATATGATTAACGACTATCCTCTATCCATGACAAATAGGGGTCAATGGATCAACACAACAAAGATTAAACCCTAATCGGAGTGTGCTTACTCTGATACCACCTAATAGGCCAAAAATGAATTAACCCCCTTGTGGTAATTAATTGATTAATTAGCCAAGTTTATTAATTAATCAAATTAATCATACAAACACATGGTAGCACAAACAAATCACCAATAAACTAATTATGCAGTAAAAAATAATTTTGACACGATGATTTGTTTACGAATGGGGAAAACCTAACAGCAAAAACCCCACTAGGTGATTTTCAGGTCACCACTCTCGAAATTCCACTATTATCAAAACAAGCGGTTACAAGTAAAGGAATCCCAGTACCTTATACTAACCTACAATTGAACCTTTATCTCGATACCCAATTGGACTTGTTTTGTAGTAACAATTTCCCCTTTTGATGCACGGCTCCCAAGTACGTGACTAACCAATGTGCGGATCACAGTACATGACTTCAATCACCAACTAAAGAAGGTTGTTGGCTACAAAGTTCTTCAGTTCATCCCAACGATGAAGATCAAGAAGATTCTTGGTCACAAAATCCTACGATACACATACACAGCAACTTCTTCACAAGAATGATGAATTAGGGCAAAACTTTGTCTCTTGTTACAAATTGCTTGAACAAACTTTGCTCAACACTTGTGCAACTTGTGTACACTTTGATGGCCCTTAAAATAATCCTTTTTATATGTCCTGGGTTAAAATAAAAAAAGGCCCAAACACATAATCATGGATTAGAGTCAAAACAGAACTGGAATTCTATTTTTCATAAAGCTCGACAGATACCTATCTATCGAGATGCTGTTAAGTAGCATTCGAGCCACGGGGCTGGAACAACTTCTTAAGCTTGATGGATAGCTAGCTGTCGAGCTAGCTGTAGAGTTTTAATGAACAACACTTCTTTAGCTTGAATCTTGGACAGACTTGCATGTCTTCAACACTTGATCTTGAAATATAGTTTCTTGAAATATTAAACACATCCTAGATCTACCCAAATACAAGTAAAGTGTATTTTGTCAAAGGATAAGCCAATTACATAAAATAGTGACATATGTTCCTAACAAGTGAATCACACATGTCCTAACATCCTAATATTGCTTCTAGTAGTTCTACTATTTTTGTTCCTCCTGCTAATAATATTGAAATTGAGAACACTTACACCAAAACTGATTTACCTAGTGAGAACATAGACAAGGGAAAATCTATCTTAGGTTCACCCCCTAAGCAGGGTAAGAAAGAAGTTAAAAACTCTAGGGCTAAGAAGGCTAACTCTCAAAAGCCTAAATAGAAGAAGCAGCATCTCTGTCATCATTGTGAAGCAACCGGTCATACTGACCTAATTGCTATAAGTGGTTAGCCACTCAACAGAGCAATGGCATGATAGCATCGGGAAATCAGAATCAATTTCTATCCTCTTTTTCTCCTCTTGGAAATCTTCTCAAAGCCCTCATATTCCTTTTGAACTTGAACGGTTTTAATTCTTCCCCCTCACCGCTGGATCAAGGGTTTGCTAGACGAAAAGGTTCTTCCAAGGTGTGGAAGGAAAAGGGCTCTAAGTGATTCTGTCACTTCTTCTCTCTCTCCCTTCTTGTTTTTGTTTGCATTACTTGTGTGTGTTGCTTTATTTTTTTTTTTTTTTGAGTCAGTCTAGTTTTTATGCTTTGCTTTGTTTAACATGTTTTTGTTTGTTTTTAGTTTTGTTTTTGATATAAATAAAATAATTTTTTTTTTGAAAAATCAGAAAAATACAAAAATAGTATGTGTTTTGTACATTGGTACTTATGTACCTTGGATGGCCATTGAAATAAAATTTTCTAAATTTTGTATATTTTCTAGTTTAGAAGAGCATTTCTATGCATAACTAAGCAAATGAGCTTTATGATGAGTAAGATTAAGTAATCTCTTGTACTTAACACTTGTATCACTCTTTTTGATGAGAAAGACTAGAAAATCCTAAAAGAAAAGCATAAATAACCATCTCACCACTGTTGTCCGCCAATCATGAAATGACATTTGTATGCTTCAGCATAGCAAAAGTGGAATCTCAAATGCTTAACATAATTGGATATTTCTTTTCTATCTCTTATATGCCCATGCATGATTTGCTTAAAAGAAAAATATGCAAAGAAAAATAAAAGCAAAAAGATCAAATTCTTTTAAATATTGTTAGGTTTTGAGTTTGTAATGTTCGCAAACCATGAATAAACATGACAAAAACTAAGTCTCATTGGTTTAGAATGGTCTACATTGAAGTCCAAGACAAAAAACTCAAGTTCGGGATGAAAAAAATGAGTTACAAGCTGTTTCATTCGATTGATACTTGATTGCTACTAGTGATTTTCGATCGATCGAAAATTGCATATCAGCAAAATCAACAAACGTAAAAAGGCCATAACTTATCCGTTTGAAGCCCAAATCGCGAGCCATTTTTTCTAGTATTTAAAGGACATTATAAGCTAACCCTAGGTGGGGTTTTTCAAAGTTTTTAAGAGAGATTAGAGTGCATCTTGTGCCTCTTTTGTAGATATAGGTTTTTGTACCCAAAAGCTCTCTTATGTCTTTTACTGGTGTTATTCCTTGAAGAATCTCAAGATCCAGTGTTGTAGAAGTTACTGCATACAAGATCAATGTTTAAGGAGATCCAAAACCTTTGAGTGGAGTCTCAAAGTCACAAGCAGGTGAGCTTGTGTTGTTGCAAAGGCCAAGGAAAGAAGTAGTCCATGGACTCGTAGCTCTCATGGGGTCGTGGTAGTAAGTTTTCTACTGATGGGTAGCAATAGAATGTTAGTGGTTTAAGTTCTATTGTACAAAATTCAATTCTTTCATAGTGGATTTGTTTTTTACCTTGAGGATAGCTAGGTTAAATCCTCCCCAAGTTTTTTACCGGTTTTGTTTTCTTAGGTTATCATATCATTGTGTTCTTTATTTTCCGCACTTTACAATTATATGATATATGTGTGTTAACCTAGATCTAATTAATTTGACTAAGTAACCACTTGGCTAATTAACTAGGTTAATTTGACTGTGTTTTTAAGGGGTCTAAAAACAAACAAGTGGTATCAGAGCGGGTAGCTCTTTTGTTTTAGATCTTTTGATCTAAGAGCTGATCCTTGACCCCTGTTGTCATGGATAATTTGAAGTGTCTTTCTGATCATGTTTCTGTTGATCTTATTGATGTCTATGAAGCTTTCTGTAAAGAATTATTGAAATATATGAAAATTGCTAAGAAATTCAAGGAAGAGTTAAAATTGGCTAATCTTGAAAAAGAGGAATTGATTGTTAGATTAAATGAATCTAATAAAAAGAATGAATTTTTGAGAAATCAAATTTCCTCTCAAGATGAGAAGATGAAAAGTTTGGAACAAGAGTTAGTTGAATCTAAAGCTAAAATTGAAAGTTTGACTAGTACTAAGCCTGTTGTTGATAACAAAAGTGTTTCTATTTCTCTTAAGCCTAAAACTGAGAAAGTTTATATCCCTCCTTTCAAGAGGAATGATAAAGAAAAGACTTATTTTGCTAGGTTAGACAAAGGTAAAAGTTCTGATGTAGATGCTGATGTTTCTAAACCTATGTCTAAACCTACTGTTAGAGAAAATAATAAATCTGTTTTTGTGCCTACTTGTCACCTTTGTGGTGCTGTTGGTCATATTAGACCAAATTGTTCTTTGTTGAGGCAAAAACCAAAATCTGAGACTAGATTTTCTGTTATGAATACTGATGTTCCTAAATTTGTTCCTGTTTGTCACTTTTATGGTGTCTCTGGTCACATTCGTCCTAATTGTCATAAATTGAAATTTAAAAATTATGTATTTCAGTTTAGGATATGTGATGATATTTCTCCTGCCATAAGTCCATATAAATTGTTTCATATTCTTTTGAAAAAATTGAGCTTGTTGGCTTGTGAAAGGAATTTGTAGGATTTCAGTCTTTCTCAGAAGATTGGTGTAATCCCTCAAATACACTCTGCTTCACATGGATTTTCACCTACAAAGCCGAAGACTCGTGCTATATGGGTGAGAAAAGATTCTTTAAGGTGAGTGTTGTTTACTTGTCCCTAATTTAATTCTTTCAATTGTTTATGGACATGTTTTGTTTTTGTTTTTGGTTGTTTTGTTTTTTAAGTTTTTTTTTTTTTTTTTTTTTTTAAATCCAAAAACATTGAAAAATTTTCAAAAAGACAAAAATATTTTATTTTGAGTCTTGTTTTATTTTTCTTGAGGATTACATGAATTATGATATCTCTCTCTTGATTTAGAACATGCTTGACATTGTGGAGAAACTTGGATAGTATGTGGTATATAAGTGCTAAGCTATTTCTGATTTTGTGTGAGTATGTACTAGTTTGTACATGTACTCATGGGTTAATTAAGAAATTGATATTTTTTGTTTGTGTACCCTCTATATCTTAGTTAAGCACTGTCATGCATTGCATTTGCATTGTTCATTTTGCATAATGTGTGTTTTTTGTTTTTTGTCATAAATTTTTTTTAAACCAAAAAGATTTTTGTGTTTTGTATTTCACATCTTGAATTTATAATCAAGGATTGGCCATATTAACTTTACATAACAAGTTTATGTACCTTGTTTAGCTTGGATGAGCTTATTTTATTGCACTTTACTAGTTTGAGCTTTGTAGTGCATGTTGTGTGGGAGTTGTTTATAGTTTTTGATCACTCGATCTTGATCTTGAAGTCACATGCCTTTGATTGTTGGACTTGAACTTAATGAGAAAGGAATAAATAACCATCTCACCACTATTTACTAGCCAATCATGAATACCTTAGTGCATATCGTAAGATTTTGTGATCGAGAAAGTGTAGCACATGCACAAAAAGATCATAAGGTGTAGCCTCAGTTTAAATGCTAAAATTGGTGAGTACATTATTGGGATTTAATAACTTCACAATCAAATAAAATTGGTGTGTACATTATCCCAGCTATTTTTAATAAGTTTCTACTCAAATAAAATTGGTGTGTATATTATGAGGCAAATCAAGAAACTTACATGATTGAAAGCTTGTTTTCTAGGAGATGTGGGAGTTATATGATGTAACTCTTTAGGTGATAGTCTCTTTTAAATTCTATGTGATGAATTTTGTAGAAATTGTGATTGATTTCTATTTACATATCACCTCCCATGTATCTCAAGCTTTTGCTAGTTGCACACACTGCACAAGTTACTCTTTGTTAAACTTGGTACATTATATTGTGTGTGATCTTGTTGTGGCCATCCAAGATTAAAGTTCCTTGATTTTAATGCAAAATGTATTTAAAGTTTGTGACTTGAGGTCAAATAGATTGAAATTTTTGTTTTTGGAAGATCTAGGTTGAATTCAAGTGTTTTTGAAAACCTTTTCATCTCATATTCATGCATTTTTTCATAAAACATTGGCTTCGAGGAGTTTCTGCATTAAAATGCTATATTTTTCAAAAAAATTGATTTTCCAGATTTTCGATCGATTGAATCAGTTGCTCGACCGATCGAAATTGCGATAAAAATTTTGGTTTGAATCTGCCTAGCTCAATCGGTGCTTAATCGATCAAAACTGAATAATTTTCAGTTTTTAAGTTTTTGACCAAATTTTTTTTCATGCATCATTTATGTTTAGGATTCACATGCATTGTATTATTTTCTATATCCATCTTGCAGTTTTGCAGTCATATCTCTCATTGTTTCACATATAACATGCATATACTTTGCTAAATTGGATACTCAACTTGATTTAAAAATTGATTGATTAATTTTTGAGTCCTTTGTACATTTTAGTATATGCTATTTTTTATGTGTGAATTACAAAAAATATTTTTCATAAGAGATATGATGGATAATCAATGTGCAAATATTTTCTTTACTCATGCAACTGTTTCATGGTCACATAGTGTCAAGTTTGCATTTATTGAAAGAGAGAATATTTTTCTTCATGTGTATCCTCAACTTAGTTTTTAAGTTTGGTTTATGTGTTTTTTTTCCCCGCCTCCTAATGTTTCCCCAAAACTGTTTTTTTTTTTTTTTTTTCCCCAAAACTTGTTGTGTTTTTCCTATTTTTATAAGGGGAGAAGCTTGTTTTTAACCATTGCTCTTCATAGGGGGAGTTGTCTCTATTTTCTATAGAGTTGAATTGTTTTGTGTTCTCTTAATTCTCTATTTTCTCTTGAATTTTGTTGCGTATGTTGGCTGTTTACTCTTTGTATGAGTTGTCCTTGTCAATAAGTGAAAAAAGGGGGAGAAATAGTTGAAATGTGGGAATCTTGTTTGCTTTGTTGAGGAGGAGTTGAAATTGTTTTCGAAAGGGGGAGAATATAAAATTTTTTTGCTGTATCTAACTTAGGGGGAGAGTTAGTTTACTTTTTTTTTTTTTTTTTTTGTGTTTTATATTATTGTTTATATGTCTTTCTTTCCACACATGCGGTGATGTGTTCTTTTGAGTGTTTTCAGGAAAGACAAGTACATTCTGATCAAGACCTTCTACCTCTTCTTGCAACTTCTAGGTTAGGAGTCTTAGATTGGGATTTATGATGTATTTGGGCATTTTATTGTATATGGGCATTATGTTGTATGTGTGTTTTGTCACGGATTGCCAAAGGGGGAGATTGTTAGGCTTTGAGTTTGTAATGTTGGCAAACCATGACAAAACATGACAAAAACTAAAGTCTCATTGGTTTAGAATGGTCTACATTGAAGTCCAAGATAAAAAAATCAAGTTCGGAATGAAAAAAATGAGTTATAAGCTGTTTCATTCGATTGATACTCAATTGCTACTAGTGATTTTCGATCGATCGAAAATCGCATATCAGAGAAATGAGCAAACGTAAAAAGGCCATAACTTATCCGTTTGAAACTCAAATCGTGAACCGTTTTTTTCCAGTATTTAAAGGACATTATAAGCTAACCCTAGGTGGGATTTTCAGAGTTTTTTAGAGAGATTAGAGTGCATCTTGTGCCTCTTTTGTAGATCTAGGGTTTTGTACCCAAAAGCTCTCTTATGTCTTTTACCGGTGTTATTCCTTGAAGAATCACAAGATCCGATGTTGTAGAAATTGCTACATACAAGATCAACATGTAAGGAGATCCAAAACCTTTGAGTAGAGTCTCAAAGTCACAAGCAGGTAAGCTTGTGTTGTTGCAAAGGCTAAGGAAAGAAGTAGTCCGTGGACTTGGAGCTATCATGGGATCGTGGTAGTAAGTTTTCTACTGGTGGGTAGTAATAGAATGTTAGTGTCTAAGTTCTATTGTACAAACTTTAATTATTTTATAGTGGATTTGCTTTTTACCTTGAGGATAGTTAGGTTAAATCTTCCCCAGGTTTTTTACCGGTTTGGTTTTCCTGGGTTATCATATCGTTGTGTTCTCTATTTTCCGCACTTTACAATGATATGATATATGTGTGTTAACCTAGATCTAATTAATTTGACTAAGTAATCACTTGACTAATTAACTAGGTTAATCTGATTGTGTTTTTAAGGGGTCTAAAAACAAACAAATATGGTTGCAAGTGTGTATTCTAGGAGATGTGAGAGTTATAGGATGTACCTCGAAGGTGATAGTCCCCATCAAATAGTTATGAATGTGTGTGAATTAAAGTGGTTTTCTCATATCTCAAATCATCATAACATGTATACACTTATGCAATCTTGCAATGTTTTTCACACAAAACACGCAATATTCTTTGCTACTCTTGATACATGTGTAGGTACAATGTGATTTGGCCATCACAAGATTTACATATGTTAATGTATGCTGACTAAACTGTCTTAACATGTTTTTGAAATATAAAATTAGTTATACTTGTTTAGTGTGTGTGTGTTTTTGGATCTATGTGCTTAAAATTTTTGATTGAGAGATAATTTTGAGAGTTCAAAATATTGTTTGGATCCTTAGTTGTGTTGCATGCTTGATTCCATTCATATATATGTTTTTACCTTCTTGAAAAACTGTTTTTAAGCAATCTCGACACCTCCTCAACACCTCTCGACGCCTGGCTTATCTATCAAGCTCTTCAGTTGATTTTTATTACAATCTCGATACCTAGGTGGATCAATCAAGAAATCTCCTGTCCCCTCGATACCTCCTCGATCCATCAAGCCTACTTTGCTGTGGACACCTGGACATCTCTCGATAGCTACATTTGTCGAAGCTTTTAAAGCTCGACACTTGTTTCGATACCTCTCGATACCTTAATCTGTCGAGAATTACTGAACACCTATAAATAGGTTTCAACGCAATCCGATCCTCACTTTCTCAATCTCTCTCAATCTGTCCGTGCCTATTCACCTCCCAAAACTTCTCTCTCTCACCTTAAACCTCTTCCTTAAGGTTTCTTCGAGATTCATCAAGTTTCTCTTCTCTTGGTAAGTCTCTAATCCCTCATTTTCATGCATTTCATACTTTGTAACCTAAGTTTTTGGGATTTTTGCAAAAATTTGAGGTTTTTCAAAATCAAAGTGGTTTTTATGCAATTTTTGGGATGGGTTTTGAAGATTTGATCTTAAAAACTTCATGCATTTCATTCCATGTGCATTATAACTATATTTTCATGCATTTAGATGTGTGTTATACATGTTAAACTGTTTGTGTGCTGGTAGGTTTGGATTTGGCTAAGCCCATGATGATATTACTGTTACACGTCACATGCTCATGCATTTTTCATGCACACGTACCTTACATTCAATACATTTCTATATATTTGAACTATTTGGGACTTTTCTGAGTGTTTCCTTCTTCCCCTTCACTCTCTAGTTTAAGTTAGTGCATCAATGGCACCAAAACGTAAGTCTGCTCCGTCCTAGAACCCTCTTCGTTCTGAGGCATTGTCTTCTTCTGATCCTACCCTTTCTTTTATTTGGTTTCGTGATGAGGATGCCCGAAAGGACTTCTTAGAGAACTTTTCTTGACAAGGTGTTCATTCGGAACGTCGAGTCATTTTGTCGGACTTCTCCAACACTGACCTTCCCACTGTCATTCATAGTCGAGGTTGGGAGTCACTGTGTGACGTCTCGGTCACCTGTCCATTTGTGCTGATTCAGGAGTTTTACTCCAACGTGCATGGACTTGATTCTTCAGTATCTCTCTTTCATACTTGAGTTCGAGGAACGCGCATAGTTGTCACATCGGAGTTGGTATTCGATGTGCTCTGTGTCCTGGGGGTAGAGCATCTTGACTACCTCAGTTATGAGCTTCTGAGGATTGTGTCCAAAGATGAGATGATTTCTGCTTTCTGCGAGCGTCCCGCTGATTGGGGCGATCGTCAATTTGCACCATGTTTGACCTTTGCTAAAGGTCCTAGGTTCATGAACATGGTGATGACTTTTGTTTTGCACCCTCTTTCTCACTATAACTCTATCACAGAGCCTCGTGCTCGATTTTTTCTTTCCCTTCTTAAGCATCTCACTATAGATTTTCCTTCACATTTTATTCTTTCTATTATAGATGTCTATTGGGATATGGCAACCCGTGATAAGCTCATCCTCCCTTTAGCTATCACACAGATTTTATGCCATTTTTCTATTCCATTTCCCTCGTTCGACCACTTCCCCATTATGTGTGCCATTGACTATGCTACCATTAAACGGAGCGAGGCGTAGTTTCAATCGAGGCGGTCCGGTACGGAAGCTCCTCCCACTCCTTCAGCTCCATCCACCTCCACTCCCTCTACTTTCGCGGGAGATGTGACTCTAGACGCTCTCATAGCGCAGCTTCAGTGCATGGATGCTCGCCTTGATACACTCTCTACTGAGTTTTATCAAGTGAACACCTGTGTCGATCGTATTGCTAGACGACAGGCTCGCCTTGGTTGTTTTGTGGAGTCTCCCTCTCCTCCTCCCGATGCACCCAAGGCATCCGAGGATGATGACAACTCTGACGACGATGATAATGGTGAGGATGGAGATGCTAGCTCTTCTAGCTCTAACAAGATGTTTACTTGACACTCTTACCTTGTGTCACTCATGAAAAAAAGGGAGAGTAGTTTTGGTTATAAGAGTATTCATAGTTGGGGGAGGGTTAGTATAGGAGATTTTTGTTAGGGGGAGAGTGCACATTGAGGGATGTAGTGAGGCTTATCTATATCTTTTTCTTTTCTTTCTAGTTTAGATACATTGTTCATGTACCTTAGATCTTGTGATCATATTGTGAAAGCAAACCTTGTACTTGTTTATATATATACATTTGAGGTTGTTATTACAGTTCTTTCACCTATCTCTCCATGTATTGTTTCTTTTCTTTCTTTATGCACATGTTTCTTATACTTGTATGTAATCCATTATTTATGTTTCACACAAAGATGCCTTGACGAGTTTTGTTTCAAGTGTTTAACAAATACAGGTTGTCAATGTCAAAGTCTACTTGCCATAAACTCTCTTCTTGCAAAGTTTTTCTAGAGTTTGTGTTAGAATAGATTTTATTGTATTCAACAAGTAAATATGAGTTGAGTGATTTATAACTTCTCTCATATGTTCATTTGTTTGTTGTGGTTTTGTCATAGATTGCCAAAGGGGGAGATTGTTAGAACATATGTGATTCACTTGTTAGGAACATATGTCACTATTTTATGTAATTGGCTAATCCTTTAAAAAAACGCACTTTACTTGTAATTGGGTAGATCTAGGATGTGTTTAATACTTCAAGAAACCTTGTTTCAAGATCAAGTGTTAAAACCATGCAAGTCTGTCCAATATTCAAGTGCAGAAAGTTTTATTCATTAAAGCTCGACAACTAGCTCGATAGCTAGCCATCTATCAAGCCTTCAAAAGTTGTTGAAGCCCGTAGCTTGACAGCAACTCGACATATAGGGCATCTGTCGAGGTTTATGAAAAATAGAATTCCAGTTCTGTTTTGACTCCAATCCGTGATTGTATGTTTGGGTTTTCTTTTCTCACAACCCTAGACATATAAAAGGATTATTTTAAGGGCCGTCAAAGTGGACACTAGTTGCACAAGTGTTGAGCAAAGTTTGTTCAAGCAAATTGTAACTGGAGACAGAATTTTCCCTAGTTCATCTTTCTTGTGTAGAAGTTGCTGTGTTTGTACACCGTAGGGTTTTGTGACCAAGCATCTTCTCAATCTTCATCGTTTGGATGAACTGAAGAACTTTGCAGCCAACAACCTTCTCTAGTTGGTGATTGAAGTCGCATACTGGAATCCACGCAATTGGTTAGTCACGTACTAGGAGCCGTGCATTACAAGGAGAGATTGTCACTATAGAAAAAGTCCAACTGGGTATTGGGGTAAGAGTTCAACTGTAGGTTGGTATAAGGTACTGAGATTCCTTTACTTGTAACCACTTGTTGTGATAATAATGGATTCTTAGGAGTGGTGACCTTAAAATCACCCAGTGGGGTTTTTACTGTGTAGGTTTTCCTTATTCGTAAACAAATCACCAAATCACCATGTCTATTTATTTTCCACTGCTTACTTAGTTTAATTGGTGATTTGATTATGCTACCACACGTTTGCATGTTAATTTGATTAATTATTAAACTTGGCTAATTAATTAATTAATTCATCACAAGGGGTTAATACATTTTTAGTGCTGGGCCATGGAGTATGGTTTCATTGCTAGGGGGGCTACAGCAGACATGAGGAGGGTCACCTCGCTTTGGGCTCACCTTGACAAGCTCTCTCCTGATGATGTAAGTTAGAAACATATATCGCTTTCCACTATTTGCATGCTTCTTAAGGTTCTCTTTCTAACCCCATGTGTTGTCATAGTTCATGTGGAGTCCTTAAGCCGAAGCTACCCACGTAGCAGACCCAGGCTTGGAGGCAGCTGCTATAGTTGCTTCTAATCTCTCTTAGCCCCTTGAGGGCAGTGGATTAAAGGTGGTTTACTTGGCGAAGAGGCGAAGAGAGTGTGTTGCCAACTGGTGGGTGAGGATGCGCCTCGGGTCCCTATGGATCCTGTAGTGTTCATGTTGCTCCTTGTTCCATGACGAATGCGGAGTATGACTTGTGAGGGCCAAGGATCCCCCTTAACACACAAATACATATTTGTGAATCAAGTTTTCTTCTTATAGGTTTATGTAGCATGACCTTAGGCAAGTACCCCCACATTTTAAGATTTTCTCCTTTTAGATTTGGGTAGTATCTTAGTTAATCACCTCCACAATTTGAGGTATACCAAGTTAGGCTTACACAATTTTCAACTTCACATACTTGGTTCCTCTTATTACGGATTTGCAAGGTTTTAAAAAAACAAATTTATATTTCAAATTCACAAAACCTATCCACCATCATAAAACAACACATATAGCCAATAAATATATGTATATATATTTTCAATATCACTCTTGCACTTGGTGGATAAAAAGAATATTTTTTTCCCATGAAATCTTATCCACTAGCTCAAAATACTAGTTAAGTCATTTTGCTTTTATATAAAGAAACTATTAATTATTTTCCATAATTTGTCATTTCATATATGTGTATCAAGAGCTTCTACATAGGGCCAATAGCCGCTAGTTACTCAAAACCACTCTTAGGAAAAAAAGTTTATTATTTTACAAGAATAAGTCACTCAATATTTTGTAAAACTTGACCTCATTATACCACAATTGTATAACACAAATGCCTAATCATTCACAAAATTTCTTGACACAATCATAAATGTCCACTTAAATATTTTGACTTGAAAGATTATATCTAACTTAGTTATGGTATCATTGTATCTTTATCATACAAAAGTAATACCAGGTTGGTATGACACCATTTTATACACTCCCCTTTCTCAAACCCAATACTCTTCTGCTCTCTCTCACTCTCATTTCTTTCAAGCAAACTTGATAAAATTCTGAAACTAAATCAAAATACTAAAGCAATAGTGCAAGGGCAGAACCTCTCCTTTCAACAAAACGAAACCTAACACCTCTCCTTTCAACGTTACTCACCAAACGTAGAACCTCTACACTCTCTCAAATGCAGACCCAAGCTATTTCACAGAAAGCTTGCTAGGGCATGACCATGGGAGCCAACGTTTTCAATCTCTGACTCGGCCTCCATATCAGAGCATTCTCTCTCAGTATCTATCAATTAATCTATGAATAATCTCTTTTCCTATTGTCTTTAATTAGGTTTTTCTATCAATTTAGGGATTTCAATTCCTAACCCTTTTTTCTCTCTATTCTTTTTTGTTAAAGTTAGGGAAACACTCATAGAAAATCAAATTCTACAGGTTTTGTAAGAAAGTGGAGATAGTATTGAAAAGCCTCCCAACCCTCAAAATCTGAAAACAATCCTATAGGTTTTGCTTTACCTTCAAGTTTTGCCTTATTTTGCTATCTAGGTTTTATAGAACATCTATTTTATCTTAGCTTAATCATTTGTTTGATTGAATATTTATTTGGGCACCTAAATCGTCAGCCTTCTTTGTCTCCACTTAGTCCCCTGTTTTTTGTTTTTTTTCAAACCTTCTACCTCTTTTGTACAAGTTCATGTCTTTTTCATTTTGATTTGTCTCTGATTGTAAAATGTAGGAAGAAATTTTATGTTCTCAGTTGGGCAGCAGTTGTTGTTTTGATTTATAGTAGAATTGTAGTGAAACTCTAGCAATTATTCTTTTTAAGCTATTCTAGTAGATGAAGCACATAAAAATCTTAATTAAAGAGATATGCGATAAGTGATTGCAAAGGGAACAAATTAGCACAACTTATTTGTCAAAATTAGATTTGTTGTTCTGTATATTTTTCTGCTTTATTGTTGGTGACACAAATTGGAGACATATGGCCATTAATGATTGATTCATAATGTGATTGTTTTGTGCAGATTTACTGTTTAACATTACGCTAAATAACATCATGATGAAAAAATTCATGTTTGAAAAAGGCACGATCTTTCTTCTCTATTCTAAACCAACCATAAACTTTGCCACCAATCATATTCAATTTTTGAGAAGAACATTAATCTAGGATCTGGCTAAACGTAAGTGAAAGATTGAATCTTGAATGCAAAGAATGGCTACTTTTGTCAAGTAGTAGGTGTTTGTTGGGTATTTGGAATGCAATTTAATTGTGGAATAACAAGATGTCTATATTTTGGAGGGTTTAATTTGAGAGATTATATAAGTTTACCACAATATGCATGTTTATTGTGCATGATTTAATATTAGTAGGTTGTGTGCTTTTGATTTCTAAGGTTTTGCTCTTAAAAAATATTTCTGAATTCAGAGTTATAGTGTAATGATCTATTTAAAGTAGTATTTATATGAATTAATTAGATTGTTCTGCTTGTTTGTAAGTAATTAGCCATTTGTAGTAAATTTGGAATGATGTCCGGGTGGCTATCAAGGCTATTGGAGCATTTAAAGCCAACTACAGTTGCTGATGCAAATGTGATTTTCAGTGTGAAAAGTAAAATGCTGGTGAGTTTCATTTAGTTTCCATTTATTTTATAATGTATAAATCATTAAATTGTGTTTATAACATTCATGAGCTTATAATGTGGTAAATAGTGCTTATGAACCATAAGTTAAGGTGCCTTACCAAGCTCTTATAAAATATGTGTGAAAACGTGAAAGAAAATATATGTGCAATGTGTGTGTGTGTGTATACACAAAAATGTAATCTTTAGTACAGTTACTTATTTGTTTTAACTTACATTACTTATAAATGAATTGCATGAGGTTGATTAACTATTTTTGGCACATTACCAATTATTTTTAGCTCTTTTTTTTAATGTCACATTTTGCTAGAGGCTTTTGCTTCTTCGAATTCCAAACCAATTGAGAAGGGAAATTAAGGTATCAGTGGAGCAAAAGTTTTATTTTGGGAGAAAGAGCTGAAAATTAGTAGTTTCATCACTATCATGTAATAGAAAGTTCCAAGCTCAAGCTGCAAATTGCACTTAAGTTCTTGAATGGTAGGGTATAACATGGGTTCCAAAATAGGTGCCTAGGATCAACTTAAGGATAGTGTGTGCTAGGTTGGATAATTGATTGATTAGTGTTATTGTTGCTTTCATATGCCTTTTATATCTATGGCTGAATTCATAGATAGCTTACCTTCTTCCATTAAGAATTTTCCAATTTTGTTATTACAAATTGAGCTATGCATTTTTTGCTTGCTTATAAAAAAGGATATAAGTGCAATTTGCGAAAATTAGAATAACAGTTTGTTATCATTTTTCTTTATTAAATGAAGATAGAAGAAAATATGTTATATATTTTTTAGTTTTTCATAGATACATGTTTGTATATAAGTTTGTTTAATTTTTTATTTTGTCTAATTTATTGGTCTCTCTGATGTTTCCAACAAGATGGTTTTCCTTTTTTGGTGATTTTTGTTGCCTTTACTTACACTAAATGTTGTTTGTATGCTTGTTAATCAAATAGTTCGATGAAAGTGATGGATATAAGTGCAATTTATGAAAGTTAATATAACAATTTGTTATCATTTTTCTTTACTAATTTGTTATATATTTTTGAGTTTTTCATAGATACGTGTTTGGATATGACTTTGTTTAATTTTATATTTCTGTATTATTTATTGGTCTTTGTGATGTTTCCAGCAAGATGGTTTTCCTTTTTTGGTGATTTTTATTGGCTTTACTTACACTAAGTGATGTTTGTATGCCTGTTAATCAAATAGTTCGATGAAAGCAATAGACAATTTAATTGGAATTTCATAGTGGGTTTGTGTGATTGTGTCTGAAATTGTAATTTTAAGATGGACTTGCTTGATTTTGATTGCTCAAATTTATTTGTCCTAAATTAAATGTATCACAACAATACTTTTTGGGTCATTGATATTGTTGGGTTCCGTAGAATAATGGTTAGAACTCTGAGCCATATGGTCGTGGTTGTAAGAAAATGTTTGCTCTACTCTCTGCCCTCTACAACACTCTAATATGTAACATTGGTTACACATTTTTGGATTAAAGATTAGCTTTAGGATGTTGATTATAATGACAGAATTTTGTATAACCTTATACACATTCTTATGCAGTGACAACGTAGCACTTCTTAAAGTTTTTGAAGGATAGAAGGATGCAAACCGTAATGAAAAGAATCTTGTCACCTTGCAAATGAAAGAGGATATGAGAATGTAATTTGTAGATCTATTTAGCATTGGTTTTGTAGACAAATTGATGAGTGCTAATGTAAGCTCTTTAAGATTTTCAAATTTTAAAGCATTTAGTTTGCTAAAATCTTATAGTTACTAAAAAGCGACTAGTTGAAATTTATTGCTAACTATTTTTTTTTTTATGAATTCCAAAAAAAAAAACATTTCTCAAGTCAAATTTTTATCCCAATCTCATATTCCTCATATTTCAATAGACAAAAACTTATTTCATTAAATATGATAAGACATATAGTATCACACAAATTGCAGATGCAATAGGTTAATATCCACATTCAAGACAACGTTACATAATATTATTCACATATCAATTTAGATTAACAAATCAAAATCATGTTTGGATGGATGCCATTATTTCATTTTTTAAATATTAATCCACCTAATTGTTTAGATTAACGATACAGCAAAAGAAATTCCACAAAAATTATAAGTAATTATATCTAAGAATATAACTACTAGCATTTTTTCTTTATAAACATAATATCATATCACAACATAAAATTTCTTGATCAATAACTTGTTTGTTCATTTTAAAACACGAAGTTCAACCTTTAAGATTGTTGGAAATATATCATTGAATAAGCATGATTAATACAACAAATACTATCTCAAGTATTTTATCTAGAATGCAAACTAGCAAGAACAAATATATATATATATATAGGAACAATCTTACCGTGCTATATAATCATGCTGCAAAAGTATTGTCCTTAAAGGTTGCTTTGTGCCACTCGAAGAAAAACACGGTGTGACTGGTTCTCTTGGCGAAACAACCCCCTAGGATTATACTATAGTGTCATCTTTCATGACGAACGCACTTCCACTCACGAAGGTTCAAGAACAACCTTCTAATATTGCATTTCCTTAATACAAATAAAATTGTAGAAAAATATGTGAGAGAGTAAGAGATTAGAAATTGTGTATATGGAAATATAGAACAATAGAAAAAACTTCTAGGAATGGTGTAGTGAAAGGTATTATATTGGTTATTCATGACAATAATGGTTTTTAGTTATTGGTTACTAATAACCCATAAAATCCCAATGACAGTATTATCTATTATTGCCCAACGACCATTTTTCTCATAATTTCCCAACGGCTATTTTACTCATAAATTCTCAACGGCTAAAAACTAAATAATAATAAAAGTTTTTGGAACACACACACCGACCAATACATCAAATTGTTCACCTATATCATTCACATAACTATTTAAAAAATCTCTTAACACAATGGCCCAAAATAGCCAAATACCACTGTTTACCAAAATATATATATCAATTTACCACTATTTTGAAAATATGTAGGGATCTACCACTTGAGTTCTATGAATTCGAGTTCTTTGAAAAAATGGCCTTCAAATTTGTTAGAAAATTTTTTATGGAACTCGAGTACCATAAAAAATTTTAAAAATTTTCCATGGAAAACTCAAGTTCCCCAAACTTGAGTACCCAAAAAGTGGTAGATTCCTACATATTTTTGAAATAGATTGATACATATATATTTTGATAATTTGTGTTATTATGCCATTTTGGCCCTTAACAATGTCTTTACATGGTGGCATGATTTAATCAGATATCAAGGTACAACACGTTCTATTTTTTCATTTCTTAACATGATTCTTCATCTTTATTTTCGTACTCATTCACAAGGTTTTGAAACCCGGACTGTTCAATGAACCGTAAAAGGGAAAGGTTCAAGGTTTTTGAGGTTGGACCGAGGTCGAACCGTGATGACGTCATAATTAATTTAATAATTAAATAAAAAAATTATATTAAATTAATATAAATATAAGAAATAACTAAAATAATTAAATTAAACATAAAAATCTATCTTTCAAATGTTTTTTTTTTATATCATAACTTTCACAAGACAAATAAGAAATATCAAATACTAAGCAAAGGTAGATATAGTATTTATTTATATGTTGATTAGTTAAACTTGTGATAACAATAATAATATACAAATTATAAGGACAATTATATTATATTAAGTAAAATAAAAATTTTAAATTATTTAATAGTTTTAAATTAAAATAATTATATACTCAATTATATCTATTGCTTTTAAAAGAAAGTAATTTTAGAATCATACAATTTTATATATTTTTTTGGCACAATTGTGAATTTGAATGCCTATCATTTATATATAAACTCATTATTTTTTCTTTATTAGTTACTTTGTATCGTATCACAATTACAATAAAATATTTATGAGATAAATTGTGGTATTAGATTTTTTTTCTTTAAAAAAAAATTGTAAATATTAATTGAAACTTGAAAGTACTTTTTTTTTTTTTTTTTTTTTGAGCTCAACGATAGAAATTTTTTATTAAAATGCCATATGTTAGAAATACTGAATGCAATAGTATTGTATTTCTCAAATCAAAGAATATACATCAGTGCCTTTATATAGAAGGCATATGTGTACGGTACAAGTAAAGTGTAGTACAAGTACAAGTATGCTATACAAGTAACCTAGCTAGGCCTAAAACCCATAACATAATATACGTTAACATCCCCCCTCAAACTCAAGGTGGATGTGAGACCAGCGTGAGGTTGTCAACTAAATCACGAGTGCGTCCCTTAGGAAGTGACTTGGTGAAGATATCTGCAAGTTGATCTTTGGAGGAGACAGAGAAAAGCTGGAGAGCACCTTGGACAAGATGATAACGGATAAAATGACAATCAATCTCGATGTGTTTAGTTCGTTCATGGAAGACATCATTATGAGCAATATGAATGGCACTTTGGTTGTCATAATAAAGGGGAGTAGCAAAGGATGTGGACACACCCAAATCCTTAAGAAGCCATCGTAGCCAAAGGAGCTCAAATGTGGTATCAGCAAGGGCACAATATTCTGCTTCAGTACTGGAGCGGGCCACAAAAATTTGTTTCTTACTTTGCCAAGAAATCAAAGAAGAACTAAGGAGAAAGCAATAACCTGTAGTGGACCTGCGATCAGTGGGATCTCTTGCCCAATTAGCATCAGAGAATGCACGAAGTACAAGAGGAGACTGAGCTGAGTAGAAAAGGCCATGGAAGAGGGTGCCCTTCAGGTATCGAAGAATGCACAAAACAGCAGCATAGTGAGTTGATCGTGGAGCAGACAGATACTGGCTCACCTGATGAACAGCATAGGAGATGTCTGGATGAGTAACTGTGAGATAAACTAAGCTGCCAACCAATCGTCTGTAAAGAGAGGGATTAGACAATGGTTTCCCCCCTGAGGGAGTTAGATGCGCATTAAGCTTGACTAGAGTGTCAACAGTTTTGCTATCAGTGAGTCTAGCTTGAGACAAGAGTTCAAAAGCATACTTGGCTTGAGTAATATAAAGTCCATCTGTAGAATGAGTGATTTCAAGACTCAAGAAGTAGCTGAGATGTACAAGATCTTTCATCTCAAATTGCTGACTGAGAAAATCTTTGAGTTCTTGAATGTCACTGAGGTCATCACCAGTTATGATTATATCATCCACGTACAGGAGAAGTAAAATAGCGCCTTTGTCAGTGCGACGAAGAAATAAGGCAGAATCATAATGACTGGCCATGTAACCCAAGCAAGAGATGGTAGAGCTAAATTTGGCAAACCAAGCTCGTGGAGCTTGTTTAAAGCCATAAAGTGCACGTCGAAGGTAAAAAACCTTGTTTGAGTCAACAGAGAGACCAGGAGGAGGTTGCATATAAACTTCTTTACTTAAATCCCCATTAAGGAATGCATTTTTGACATCCATCTGAAAAAGATCCCATTTACTGGCAGCAGCAACAGCTAAGAGGGCACGGATAGATGAGATACGAGCAACCGGAGTAAAAGTCTCTTCATAATCAATCCCATACTCCTGTGTAAAACCTTTTGCAACAAGACGAGTTTTGTAACGTTCAATAGACCCATTAGAGTGAGTCTTAATCTTGTAGATCCACTTACAACCAACCACAGATTTTCCGGGGGGGAGTGTCACCAAATCTCAAGTATGTTTTTAGATAATGCATCAAGTTCCTCTTTCATTGCAATCTGCCATAAAGGGTCAGTGGAAGCCTCACGATAGGTGTGAGGCTCGTGTAGTGTAGCAAAAGTAGTGTAACAATGATAGTCAAGTAAATGTGCAGGAATAGATCTTACCCGAGTTGAGTGACGAGGTGGAATGTCTTGTGCAAGATCTTCAGGCAGAGCAGGAGCAAGGGACCCAAGCTCAGGGTTAGGGTTGGGTAGCTCGTCTTCAACCTGTTCATCTTCCACCTGTTCATTAAAGGGTGAACTAGGAAAAGGATCAGTGATATCTGGTGGTTGGACAGAGAAGTCTACAAGAGAATCAGGAGCAACCACAGAAGGATCAGGAGCAGCTACAGAAGGAACATGTGCCTCATCTGGAAAAAGATCTAAAACAAAGGAGGAAGATAGGGAGGCACGGAAGTGAGAGAGCTCGACAAAGAGGCGATATTCCCAAAAGACAACATTGCAGGAAATACGAAGATGATGAGAGACAAGATCATAACATCGATACCCCTTTTGAGTTTCGCCATAGCCAAGAAAACAACAAAGCCTTGACCGAGGCTCAAGTTTGTTATGCTCATGTGGCTGAAGAAGAACAAAACAAGCAGAACCAAAGGAGTGAAGGTGGTGATAGTCTGGAGGTGACCCAAAAATGCGCTCATATGGAGTTTGATTTTGGATAACAGGACTTGGAATGTGATTAATAACATGAACAGCATGAAGAGCAGCTTCGCCCCAAAAAGGAGCAGAAACTTTGGCAAAGAGAAAGAGAGCACGAACAGTGTCAAGAATATGACGAAGTTTCCGTTCGGCTCTACCATTTTGCTGAGAGATACCTAGACAAGTTAGTTGATGAACAGTGCCATAGGAATGCAAAATATCTTGGAAAGCATATTGAATGTATTCAAGAGCATTATCAGATCGAAAAATTTTGATGCGTTTGGAAAACTGAGTTTCAACCACTTTTGCAAAATTAGAGTATACTTGCAATAATTCAGAACGATGTTTCATATTAAAAATCCAGCTATAGTGAGAGTAATCATCAACAAAGACAACAAAATATCGAGACCCACCAATACTAGAGACAGAGGAAGGACCCCAAACATCAGAATGAATAAGGTCAAAGATATTAGTGGATATTGATTCACTAGTATTGAAAGGCAAAGCTGGTTGTTTTCCTAATTGGCATGAAACACAATCAAAATTTTCTGTAGACGTTGAACCTAACAAACCTCTAGAAGCTAATTGTTGTACCCGAGAGGAAGATGCATGACCAAGTCAAGCATGCCAAAGTGCAAGGGAAGGAATTGAAGAAACTGTAGCAGCTGCAGCAACAGAAACAGGAGCAACAAGTGGAAGATGAAGGTTATCCACGGAAAACATACGCCCAACTCTAGGACCGGTCCCAAGCTCCTGTCCCGTTCTCGGATCCTGCACAATACACTTAGAATAATCAAATATAATGCGATAACCCAACTCCGCTAATTGTCCCACAGAAAATAAATTGTAAGAAAGGTCAGGAACATTTAAGACCCCAGGAACCGAAAGGTTGGAGGTGGAAACAGAACCTATAGTATGACCAGACATTGTGGAACTATTTACTGTGCGAATATTAAGAGGGTGTGGTGTAGGTTTGAGTTCAGAAAATAAGAACGAGTGAGGTGTCATGTGATTGCAACAAGCGGAATCCATAAGCCAAGAGGAAGAAGACATACCAGATAAAGCTGAGAGAGAAGAGGAATAAGATGCATTACCAACCATACGAATGACATTGGCGATGATATTTTTAAGATCATCTGTGGACATGGTGAAAGTGCGTTCTGAAGACTTAGACTGTGCAGAGACGAGAGCCATTGGTTGGACACTCTCAGTGTTAGCAACAGTAGCAGCAGAAATTGAAACAGCTGATTTGTTGCGATGATAGCAAGTCTCAATATTGTGGCCAAAACGTTTGCAAAAATTGCAAAAATGTTTGCTGGATTGTCGGCGACGATTATTGCAACAAGAAGAAGACCTGTCCTTATTCTTCATTTGGAAGCAAAATATGCAAAAATGGACTGAAAAAATGAAATCTACACGAAAAACTGGGTAAGGAGCACCTGGACTGCAAAAAGTCAACTCTGTGAAAAAGTCAACGGTCAAACCTAGTCAAAGTCAACCGTCAAAGAAAAGTCAACGGATGACGTCAGCAGGCAGACGGGCAATGACGTAAGCAAGTGACTTCAACTAGGGCTGACGTGGCAGTTATGACGTCAGCGATGACGTCAGTAGGTAACCCAGCGGTGCATGGGGCGTGTGAAGCGCGTGGATAAAATTCGCCAAAGCTTAGGGCGACGCGTGAGGGCGCGTGAACCGTCCGATGAAGCCGATTCTTTCCTAAAAATGCAGATCGAAGAAAGACGATTCTGATGGTGTCAGCGGCAACAAGATCGGAGCTACCCTGGTGGCGTGTGAAGCGCGTGGAATAATTTGCCGAAACTTTGACCGGCGCGTGGCGGCGCGTTGATGGTCAGAGGTGGATTTTTCCGGCGGCTATGTGTAGAGCGTTGGAAAATCTACACGGTGATATATCTTATGTCCTAATCAAAGGTCAGAGGTGACAGATCCGATGATGGCAGTGGTTTTGGTGGCGGAGGAGGAGCTTCTAGTGGTGGAAATTCAACCCTGAGGACCTCTGACGACGGTGGAGCTGTCGAGGGAGGGCAGTGAAAGGGTTTACTGACCACAGAAGTTGAGGCAGTGAAAAATACCAACAAAACAAGACTGCAAGACACAAGAAAATTAGAGCAATGACTCTGATACCATGTTAGAAATACTGAATGCAATAGTATTGTATTTCTCAAATCAAAGAATATACATCAGTGTCTTTATATAGGAGGCATATGTGTGCGGTATAAGTAAAGTGTGCTATACAAGTAACCTAGCTGGGCCTAAAGCCCATAACATAATAGACGTTAACACCATATATAAGTAAAGCTAGTGCATACACTAGCATAGGGGGGACATCCACTACATGCAATGTTGTCCCAAAGACAAAAACCACATATAGCCATATAAGACCAAAAGAAGACAGCCCCATTTAAAAGTTAAGATATTTGTCACATCACGTTGGGCAAGGTGAAAAAAAAGGAATGGCTAAAACTTGTCTACCTTTCCAATGTAATCACGTGGAGGGGCTTTGGAAACACAAATAAAAAAAGAATACAAAATCTAAAAGAGGGAGTGGAGAGTTTGGAGACAGACAAATGAAAAGAGAAAGGGGAAAAAGAAGAAAGAAGAAGAAGGAGAAATGGCAGGCAGCAGCAGAAGATTCGGCGTGACCAGAAATAGTAGCAGAAGATGAAGGCGTGACTGGCGACTTGTACTTGGTGCAGCCTCTACTTAGTCGTCTTCTTCTTCCCTGTTTATTTTATTTTTTTCCTACCAACCCTTGGTGCCAGATTTGAAAAAAGTCCAAGTGTTAGCTGAAAAAAAGACCGTGAGAATCATTCACGATTCTAAGAACCGTGCGGTTTGACCGCGGCTCACACTGTTTCATGCTTTTTCTTCATAAAGAGGTTCTAAAGTTAAAAGAACTGGAGTGGGGAGAGGTTTGCGGTTAACCCGGTTGGACCATACGGTCCGGTCTGGGTTTCAAAACCTTGCTCATTCATACTTAATTTATTTATATTTTTCAAAAAAAAATTTGTTGTTGTTGTTTTATACTCCAATTTTATCTTTCATACATTCCACTTCCACGGGTCTAAAAGTTAATATATATAGAAGCATATTTTTGAGCGATTCTTGATTTTCCACTTTTTTTTTTTTTTTTTTTTTTTTTTTTTGAGGAAGTCTTGACTTTCCACTTGGTTGAGGATTTATACAGGCCACATGTGCACCGACAATGTCATTTTTGTAAATGTTGAAATTTGTTAGAGAACTATTTTATATCGAAGGATAAAATGGATAATCATATGGAAAAAGTCAGTTGAAAAACAAGTTATCTTATCTTTAAAAATAAAATTAAAAATTTGAACTAATTTGGCTCTGTTTGTTTCAGCATTAACATTTTTTGGAAAATTGTTCATTTTCTAGAAAGTATTTTCTAGAAAACTATCTCATTTTCTGATGTTTGGTAACAACCTTGAAAATGGGCTTGAGAACGTTTTTTGGTGTTTGGTATCCACAATTTTTATAACATTTCTTGTATAATTTAAAATATGTCCAATTTTCATGATCTCAAATACTCATCTTGTTCATGTATGTGAACAGTATTTTTGATAAGTAACGTAAGAAATTTTATTAGAAAAAAACCAACCAAGTACATTGGAAGTGTACTATAGTAGCACAAATCAAGAGCAATATATATATATATATATATATATTAACCATACTTCTCATAATTCAAAATAACCATTATACCCATAAGATTTTTTTTTTTTTTTTTTAAATAGTTCAAAATGCCACATAGGCCAAATAGTTTGATAAATACCAAAAATTGTTATAGAACTGTTGACCGATCTATGAGGAAAAAAAACCTTATTAAAGAATGGTGTTATAGAGGGGAGAAAAAGGAGAAGAGAGGCAGATAGAGAGAGAAATTTGTGGGAAGAGAATAGTCCAAAGGGGGTGATAGTGAGGGTGTGAGAAGAGAGAAAAAACAAAGGGAAGAAAAGAAATGAGAGAGTTTATTGTGAAAAAGACTGAATGAGTGAAAGAAAATATTGTTTCCTGAGTCAAAAGAAGATAATATTTATAGGAATTATGCGCCACATGAGAGAGAGATTTTTTTCCAAACTTTTTTTTGGAAAACAACCTGTAGAAAATAAACCTTATTTTTATAAGAGTTTTCCATTGACCAAAAATAGTTTTCCGTTGACCATTTTTTTAAAAATTTTTTTTTTTTTATGTTACCAAACACTGAAAAATATGAAAAATTATCTTTATAGAAGGTATGGCCAAAATTGGACCTGGCAAATGTTTTTTAAATTTAATACAAGTCAAATAGTTTTAGTCACCACCTCCTCACTGAGTGGCTTTACCTCTCCTAATTTGTGTGATCCGAGTCATCCGAACTCCTCACACACGCCGTGTGTTTGTGTATTTTTTATATTTAAATATTACTGAGTAAAATTTTTTTGAATGGGATTGAATTGATTTCAAGCTTTCAGCTCTTAAAATTGCTGAAAACATCCCTTCTCTTGTATGGTGACTAGGGGAATGCTGAAGGCTGAAACAACAATTTTGGGGGAAAAGTTAGCATTATATTATTTAATTTTTATTTATTTATATATGAATTGCTTATTTGAATCAATCATGTCTTATATACCACATAAATACAACAGTTTTGCCTTCATAGACATATAATATTGGAAAAAATGCCTATATACCCCCATGAACTTTAAGATAGTAATCATGACATCCTCTGAACGTTTATTTTGACAAATTTACTCCATGAAGTTTATGCACTTTCAAATTAATACCTCTGTTAGTTTTGGAGTTAAAAAACTAACAGAAAATCACATCAAGCACGTGACATTAAAAATTACCAAAGATGAATTGTTTAACTGAGACTTGAGAGGGAGAGAAAGACAGAGCCGATCAAACCAGAAGCCCAGAACTGCCAGTAGGCAGCAACAACCTTCTCTCCAGTGTTGGATTCTTTGTCCCGCAATCATCTCGCTGCTAGTATGCTTTTTCTTCTTCATTTTTGCTGATCTATTTTTCTAGTCCTCCATATACAAGTTTCTGTTGCATTTTTTTTTTTTTTTTTGGTTTAATTTTTGGGCTTATCCAATGTATAAAGCCTTATAGTTACACTTATCCAAGTGTTTCAAAGGCTATGGTGGATTGGGTAGAGTTGATTGTAGTAAAATTTTCATTTGATCAAAACTGGTTTCGAGCATGCTATATAGTTGTTAGATGAAATGCTTGAGAAGCACTCTAATGGGTTTTGGTTGTTTGATAGGATTTAAATGGATTTCCAATTTCTTGATGATAATTTTAGGGATTGGGATTTATGTAAGTTTAATTGTTTCAAATAAACTAATGGAAATTACAAATTAAACAAACATTAAATTTGGGACTTGAAATTACAGTATATATATTAGGTGAGGTATTTTGTTCTCTAGTATAATATCAGGTCATTCGGTTAATGAATTGCAAATGAAAATTTGAAATAAGTAGTGGTTATATTCCTATTCGTATTGGCAATCTAAAGAGCTTAACACTATGTTTCGCTTGGTGGAATAGGCTCATTGGAAGTATTCCAAACAACCGTTCTGAGTGTCAGGAACTTCAGCCACTTGATCTACCTTATAACAATTTGTTTGCTCCAATACTAAAGCAGATATTTGCATTGACAAATCTTACGAAGGTGTTGCTACTCTCCAATAATTTCTCTGGCTTTATACCTCCTGATACAGGGAACTGCACAAACTTGTACATGCTAAGACTCAGTGGCAGTAGGCTTCTTGACACTATTCCATCGGAGATTGGAAACTTGAAAAGTTTGAATTCTTTCATGACAAGTGACACAAAATTTTCCTTTTTTGAATCTTGAGAGAAAATTGGTCTCTGTCATTTTTAAAAAAATAATCCAGCGTTTTGCCCCCTTTGCCAAACTAATTAGGAAAATGCCCCTCTTTTGAAACTCGACTTTTTAAAAATCGAGTTATAGTTTAAAACTCGATTTTTGGACAATCAAGTTATAACAAACTGAAAATAATAATAATAATAATAATAATTCTGGAGCCCTATAGTAGTGTTTTAAGGAGCCCTATAGCGATGTTTTAAGACTCTATAGCGGTGTTTTAGAACTCAAGTTCTATGAACTCGAGTTCCGTGCATTTTTTTTTTTTTTTTTAAAGTTTAATCACCCCATACCTATAGTGACGTTTTAAGGACCCTATAATGGCGTTTTGAAACTCGATTTTTGGACAATCGAGTTATAATAGGCGGATTTCCCTAATTAGTTTGGAAAAGGGAGCAAAATGCTAGATTTTTTTTTTTGAAAGGGGCATTTGCCCATTTTCTCCCTAAATCCTATGGTGAAAATACTAGGGTTTGAAGTGTTCATTTGTTTTGTTTTGGTTTCACTTATTTGTTTTTGGTTTCTAAGTTGTGCATAGTCTAATAATTTTATTTAATATTTTTTGGTTGTCTAGGATTATAATATATGTAACTACTTTGAGTGGCATGACATTGAATTCACATAAAGGAGCAAAAGTGTTATTAATGGACTATTGGACACAAACTAGGTTGAAGAATGAAGATACAATGCATAAGAGGATTTCTTAGTGGCTTTGGTGTTTATTGGTGGTTTCTTAAATCAATAGTGTGATTGTAATAGCCTTTGTATGGGTTCCAAGTGTTAATCTTGGAAGTTGTATTAATTGCAGTAACTATTTATGTAGGAGTACTAAAAAAGGGGGGTTTGTGATGTAATTTATCTACCTGTTTAGATTAGATGTAATTTAATATAAAATTTTTCACAAGTATGTAATGTTCAACTCATGAAATTAATTATGGCATTCCATTATTGTAAGAGTTCATGAGAAAACTTATAGCTCGAAGTATTAATGTACAAAGTTACAATATTTCATATGCCCAATAACTCTATTTACAATAATTTGTGCCCTTTTCTCCAATTAATCTGTGCACAAGTCAAGATTACCTTATTTGATCCCTTCGATTCATACATTAAGGGCACATTTGGTAGACTGTAATAGACACTGTAATATAATAAATATTCCTATGGTATAACTATTCGGTTGTTTGGTTATGTTTTTATTACAATGAATAGTTATTCATAATTCTTCAAAATGAGGAATAATTATTCCTTAACAAAAGTACTGAATATCTATTCCTTTACCTTATATAATAACTTTAAAAAAAAATTCCTAAAAAGCCATTAGTTGCCACATCTTCAAAAGGAAAGAAAATAATTTTTCCTCCTTGTTAATTATTAGCTCTATTTTGAACACCCTAAAGTAAGTGTATTTTAAGAAATTTGACTTAAAAATGATTTAATTACACTTTCTTTTTATACTCTACTAAATTATAGATGCATATTCAAGATTCTATTTCTAAATAGTCACCAAACTAATGAATAGTAATACTTATTACATTCTAACTTAATGCATTCATTGTAATACTTATTCTTATTCTCATGTAATAATCATTACAGTGTACCAAACGTGCCCTAAGCGTTATAAAATGTATACTAGCCCATCACTACAAGTTTGACCTAACCCGCGAACACGACACGAACCCGACATGGGTTTTTTTGGGTTAGGGTTAGGCCTTAATGGGTTTGGGTCATAAACGGGTCGACTCGAAAACGACACGATAAGAAACGTGTCATAAGCGGGTCAACTCGCGTAACTCGCAATAAACACGTTTGACACGTCAATTTAATTGTGTCAACTCAAAATGACCCACTTAACACAACCCGTTTAACTTATATAACAAATAAATATTTATTTTATTTTAGATTTGTCAAATACCTTTTATTTCCAACATATATTTTAAATTTAAAAAGAAAAGTGAGTGATTACAAAATTTACAAGGATATAATTGGAAATTGAAACTTTACAGACCTTGGAACTACTAATACTTTTTTCTTTTCTTTTTTTTTGGCATAGAACTTGCACAAATGAAATTGGATGAGCTTGTGGAAGATGTTATGAATTTGGACATCAACAAAGAATTTATGGATGATAATCATGGTTATAGTCAAGATTAGTCTATTGTTCACTCAAATTCTTTCAATACTAATACTTAGCATTTGGCGAGTTCCAAGTATATTATATTTTTGTTGAACTATGTTATTTTATTTTTGTTAAACTTTGTTATTTTGAATTTGGGTTGAAGTGTATGCACTTCTTTTGAAGTGTAAAGAACTTATTTCTAGATGAATGTTATATTTTGTTGAACTATATTATTTTGAATGTGGGTTGAAGATTTGAAGTGTATGCACTGCTTTTTGAGGTGTAAAAAAAAAAAAATATTTCTAGATGGATGTTATATTTAATATTATGCAGGTTGAAATAGGTTGTGTTATATTCGTGTCAACCCAACACGACTCGTTTATTAAGCGTGTTAAATGGATTGGGTCAGGTCAACCCGCCTTATTAACAGGTCGGGTTAGGGTTAAAGGATCATGACACGATTATTAAATGAGTTGGGTTAGGGTTGAGCCATTTAGTCGAATACCCCTTCCTCGACACGACACGAACCCGACACGATAACCCGAATTGACACCCCTAATTTTGAACACCCTAAAATAAGTGTATTTTAAGAAATTTGACTTAAAAATGATTTAATTACACTTTCTTTTTATACTCTACTAAATTATAGATGCATATTCAAGATTCTATTTCTAAATGGTCACCAAACTAATGAATAGTAATACTTATTACATTCTAACTTAATGCATTCATTGTAATATTTATTCTTATTATCATGTAATAATCATTACAGTGTACCAAACGTGGCCTAAGCGTTATAAAATGTATACTGGCCCATCACTACAAGTTAATTAAATTCATAGCTTGCATTAAGTCACTACTAGTTATATAAATTGGAGACTATCATTCTCCTCAACTAATATAGAAAATATAAATTTATTAGATCGCTTTGATATTACATTAAGAAATTAAATATCAAACAAAAATTATACAAATAGCAAATGTTCTCCTCAGCTACCATGAATTCTAACACCCAATGAATCAATAATTTCACTTTTCTAACAATATATACACACAAACACACACACATATATATATATATATATATATATATAAACGCGCGCACACACACAGACTCATCACGATCTTTAAATGATGAGTATCATTAAACAAAATTTCAGACCAAAAGGTAGTTTTTCTTCTTGCTATCACTAGGCCTAGGCCTTTCTCTTGTCCTTCTTGCTTCCACTAGCACTATCCTTTTTTATACAACTTTGACTAGATTGTTGAGTACCCATACTTGATTGCCAAGTACCTTATATAATATACAATTACGCTTGTCCATACATTATTTAAAGAACCAACGGTACTAATATCAACAGTTTATATGCACTTCTCTCTCCCTCTGAGCCTCATAATTTTTATGCTCACGTACCTCTCGTATAAATGAGTTTTCTATTAATTTTTTAACACCAAACTAACAAATGTATTATAAAGTTTATGGAGTAAATTAGCCAAAATAAAAGTTTAAAGGGTATTATAGCTACCGCTTGAAAGTTCACGAGACGTTTGAGCATTTTTCTCTTATATTTTTTTACTATAAAAGTAGATGTTACCAAATTGTTTTGACCATAACAATAGATGCAATCATTTTCTCTACCTCGCACAACTTGAAATCGTATCATTGATGCTCATCCAAAAAAGAAAGAAAGAAAAGTTGCATTGTTGATGGTATTATTATTATAATTTTTCTCTTTGAGAATCTCATTGATATTACTTTTCCATTATGTATTGACAACAACGTGTACTCGCAAGCTTTGACATTACAGTATACACTTCTAAAGAGCTGTGTTGTGTGTCAACTAATTAATCGTCGCCGGCCGGCCACGAAGTTGACTTGATCTGGCATGGGCTACACTGTTAGTATCCCATGTATCTTGACCGAAACAAATCAACGAGTACAACTCTAAGAGAATGTTTTATAAGCTAGATTGGATTGCATGAGATTTTTTGCGAAAATGACTTTGCATTCGTGTGGTTCACGAATACACGTCAGCACCATTGTGTATATGACACTTGATAAACGTTCCAGCCCAAAACATTGTTGGCAGAAAAGATTTGGGTCCTTTGAGGTTTTGTCTAGATATCAGCTACTCATTTTGTCCCTCATTCAAGATAAAAAAAGCCATTGGAATTTGGAAGTCCCGTAAAAATATATATATATATATATATATATTTTTTGAGCATACCCGTAAAAATATATTAAACTGTCAGATGGTAAAACAAATCTATATATTACTAAAAGGTGAAGCGTAGTGTTTAATACTGTTGCCCACTACTTATTTATTTACTTCCACTATCACCCTATAATAAATCTAACCCACTATTTATTTATTTACTTCTACTATCACCCTATAATAAATATGTATAATTAATTCAGCCCATCTCTTATTTATTTAGTTCCACTATCAAGCCCAACCCAAAGCCTTTTCAGTTCAGTTTTAGGGTTTTGTGTGAGCCTTTTTAGCTTAAAGGAAGAAAAAATAAAATAAAAGAAATAACAAACGTTGAATATTTACATTTCTCCAACCTTTCTCTCGCCCTTACCATTTTATCTCCCCACTACTTCTTCAATCTTTCTCCCTCCCTTACCTTTTCATCTCCCCACTACCGTCTACATTAATATCATTATTCCTCTTCCTCTTTCCCTTCATCTTCCTTTATTTTTGTCTCTTCTTATTCACACTCTCTTACTATAAATTTGTCACTATCACTTCTATTCTATGCATAGTTTTCTCTCACAAAAAAAAAGGTTCCCTCCCTCTCTCTAAATATTTTGGTGGATTTTTTTTTTTATTTTTCTTGCATCTCTACTTTAGGTTGATAATTTTTTATATTCTTTAAAACTTTATTTTGGGTTAATGTGATTTAGTTTTGTTTTTTAAATTGTTGTTGTTGTTGTTGTTGTTTTTTTTTTTTTTTTTTTTTTTTTTTTTTAATTCTCTTTGATTGTTAAATGTTATCCTATTGCGTTCTAAAGAATTAAATATAGCATATAAAAATATAATATTATTCTATTACATAGCATGATTTGGATAATTTGGTATTTATTCTGTTACATAGCATGATTTTTTATAGTGCTCAACTTAGATGTTAAACTATGAGACTTTACTAATTTTTGTTTATTTTCTAATCCTTTGTGGTGGACAAAGTACTCTTAATGGTTGTATTAGAAATACTCTATAATGCCATTTATTTAAAGAAAAGCAAAGGTTAACCAAACGAAAATAATTGGATAGGTGAAAAATTTTAACTTTTGCAATTTTATTTTATTTTTTATTATTTTATAACAATGCATGTATAGAAATTTAATTCTTAGATTTTGCTAATAATTTTTTATTTGATAATATGTTTTGGGCAACCGAAATTATAATTTCTACAAAGAAAATAACCTTAATAGATTATCAAAAACAATATTTTATCATAATATTGTTTCAATTAATCATTGTTAAGTTTTATTAATTTTTTTAGTTTACGTTTTTTTGGTGTTTTGGATTGTTCTTATATTACATTTATGATTGTTCCTATAATAAATAAAAATATAATTACGAAATACATTACTCATTATTAGATTAGTTTAAATTGTAAAAAAAATAAATAAAATAATAAAACCACCATAAAAAAAATTATCACATTCAACGTGCGGGTTCACAGCTAGTTTCCTTAAAAGTGAATGAAAGAGAAGCCTGAAACAAATTCATAATGCTAAGATGATGTTTACGTGGAGATTTCTTTATTGCTTGCAAATGGAATGTCATAAGTCTACAGCACCAATAACTTGATGATTCAGAGAAAAAAAACAAAAACAAAATATATATATATATATATATATATCTATTAAAAAAAATTGATATTTTTTATTAAATATTTGTTTTTACCAGAATTTTGAGCTTAAGACTTGACTTTATTTTATTTCTGGAATGGAAGGTAGAAGAATTTTTTTTTTTTTTTTTTGATAAGGAAGGTAGAAGACTAGATTGTTGTTGTTGTTGTAGTATATTTTCATTCACAAAAACAATAAGTACTTGAATTAGTTTTCAGGTCTCACACTTTGAGTTAGTTTTTAATAGAAAGTTCTATACTACGATAATGAAAAAAAGCTATAACTGAATAAATAAGAAGAGTAATCCCATTTGCACATTTACACAATTATTGTAGGAGGTTCATATCTATTCTTATTGTCACATCAAAATATTTTTTTTCTTGTTCTTAATTTTTTGTTGACATGGAAGGATAAGATGAGTTTTTGCGTGTGATTATTCAAATATCAATTTTCAATTAAAAAGGGGTTTAAACGCATCAACTTCTATGTTGAGGATGGTGAGCTTTGTAATATTGAGGATTGAAAGCTCGAAATGTGTGAAAACACAAGAGCTTGTTTAGACCCCCAATTCAAATTACGGCTTGATTGATTTTACACTAACTTAATACGAAGTGCGGAATAGTGTAAACACAAGCATACAAACACGAGAGCTACTTTAATTCATATTTAAAGCAACACAGTAGTAAAATGAAATGAACAAGAGTACGGAAGAGAGATGCAAACACAGATAACACTGAGACGTGTTATCGAAGAGGAAACTGAAGATCTCGGCAAAAAACCTCTCCGCTGCCCTCCAAGTGAAAATCGATCCACTAGACAATCAGTTAGGATACATGGGTAAGCAAAAGACCCTCCAAGCCTAATCTACCCTCTGTACCTAAGCCCTCCAAACTCCTACTCCAACAAGGCTTCTCAGAACCGTTTTAGCTCTCCGGATCCCGCAACAAGCTCCATGTTGCATCTGCCATCCTTGGCTTATTCCAATACTTCCCAGTAGCACCAAAACCTCATTGGACACTCTCAAAGGGTGTGGTAAGTGTTTGGGCTATCAACCTCTCAATGGTATAGAAATGGAGAGGTAGGAGATGAGGAAATCCCACAAACAAAGGTGTAGAGAATTGTTGGTATATCAATTTCTAACTCTCAAGTGTTTTATCTAGGGTTTTCTCTCAGAAGCTTTCTTTTACAATTGTGGGTAATATGGGTATATATAGTGAGGGTATAGAAAGTGTATATCAGACAGTACAGACTAGCAGAACAGAATGTCTCGCGGGTGTCTTGCGGGAAGGCTTTACCCGCGAGATACTCGCGAGACACAGTTGTCTCCATCTATATAGACTCTTCGCATTTTAGTCATGTGCAAGGCACATGCTTCACTTCGCGGGAAGCTTAGTCGCGAGACACCCACGAGAAGTCTTCTGGCTTCACTTGCTTGAGTCTTCACACTCTCTCTCTTTAACACACAACCCTTACAATCACATCCCACAATAAATACAGGATACACAAGATTGAATAAAATTACAATAAAATTTGGCACATAATAAAAGCCAACAAAATACATATATGTAAATCACAACTTTATAAGAATGATATAGCATCTGTTTTGGACCAATCAATATCAGAATCTGAATCTGAGTTAGAGAGTAAGCGAAAAAAAGTTTCATTGCCAAGGCCAAGGACTTTCAGTGCATTTGATATAGAGGAGGAATCTATGTCTGAATCAGAATCTGAGTTTGAAACTCCAAGAAAGAATACTTCATTTCCAAGACCGGCAAGTTTGAATGCATTTGATATCATATCATTCTCGCGGGGGCTTGATCTTCTAGGGCTGTTTGAGGAGAATGGAGAAGAGGCTAGGTTTGTGTCACATGCGCCAGTGCCAAAGATAATAATGAAGCTGGAGGAGATTGCAAAGATTTTTAACTTTACGGTGAGGAAGAAAGGTTGCCGGGTGAGCTTACGGGGTCAAGAGAAAGTGTGAAAGGGCCACTGGTCATTACTGCAGAGATATTTGAATTAACATCCTCGATGGTGGTGGTGGAGCTCAAGAGGAGAGGTGGAGAGAGTGGAGAGTACGAGGAGTTTTGTTACAATGTATTGATACCCGGGTTACAGGATTTGGTGTAGGAGGAATCTGCCAGTGCTTCACATCTTTCTTCATACCCTGAATAGGGACAGATTCGTGGGAAAATGGAGTGATTTTTCTCTTTCTTTTTGTAAGGTTTGTGAAAGTTATAAATTGAATAAATTGCATTCACTTCTAAAACTAAAAATGATTCCCCATCATTTCATCAATCTTGTGGGAGGTCAGTAGTGGCAATATTTCTCCTTAATTCGTTTGTTGTGCTATTTGCGGATGGTGTTTGGAAGCTACAATGTATGTGTGTATGTTCAGCTTAATTAGGAGAAAAGATTGTATCAAAATTGTATATTCTATTGCAGAATTTGGAAATTTAGATTTAATTATGAAGCATAAAAGATAGATTTTTACGATAATTGGTTTTTGTTTGGATGTTCAGATTTCTACATAATGGCAGACAGTTCTTTCCTATTGTCTAAAGCTTGTGTATGGCAAGAGAATTTTCTAAATTTAACCAACACAACCATAATCACCAATACTTTTCTGAGAAAACCATATACGCATTATTCTTGCCAGCATTGCAACAGTGCTCAATACCTCTTACAACTTCAGTTGTATACAATGACTTTTTTACTTCAAGTGTATGTGAAAAGTGGGTTAGTTAAAAATTTAAAATAGATTAAATAATTTTTTAACTACAATTTAATTAATCACTTATATAGTTATATATAAAATAAATAAAAACTACAATTTATTTATAATTAATATTATTTCTCTTTAATGTGTAATTATCTTATCAAGTGTTACAGTAGTTTTGTTTAAGTAAAACTCTATTAGATATATGTCTCAAGACCTCGAAAATTCTACTTCAACTAAAATTCTATAACAAAAATAATATATCCAAGTCAAACAATGTGGAAAAGTGGATTTAGTTAAATTTGAAGCGAAGTTCCTCCCGAAGGGTCTCAAAAAGCAATCCTAATTTATACTTCCGGTTAATTGGCATGATCCAGTTTCTGACGTGATAAGTATATGGTGCAAGAGAGTAAATCTTTTGTATGCATGCGCATGTCCCGTATGTCAAAATAGAAATTGAAAGTAAAATAACTCATTAGTATATATATATATATATATATATATATATAAATATACTTTAGCAATACATTTCAATATTTCACTATAATTTTTTATTTTTTTATTCATTTTTAGAATGCACTATAAACTTTTCAGTTTGTGTTTTACAGCAATACGTTTTAGTTAGTGTTTTACTTTATTTACTTTTTTATAACAGTTTTTAACTTTATCTCTCTCTCTCTCTCTCTCTCTCTCTCTCTCTCTCTCTCTCTCTCTCTCTCTCTCTCTCTCTCTCTCTCTCTCTCTCTCTATATATATATATATAAATATATATATATATAACCGAAATCTCTGAAACTCTTACGATTATTATTTTTGTTCAGTCCAAACTTAACAAGGAGTGAAACTCTATCTCTCTAACAAGTCCATTTAAACTCAAACTCATCATTACCATTTTTTTTTTAAACAAAATTATTTTTGTTTAATTCAAACTTAACAAGTAGTGCTTTTTTTCTAACAAGTCCAAGTTAAACTCAAACGTTGTTAATTTATAAATTTTCCCAATACTAATTGAAATCTTAAATGTGAAGTTCAAAAGTTGCTAGAAAGATTGAGTCTATCTAAATCCCCAAACTTATCATATTCTACATGGCATATATATAGACCAGTAAGTGTCTCTCAACCTCACACGCTCAAAGGAAGGAGAAAAAACAATGGCAGAACATAGAATTGGGTATATTGGGGTCGTGACACCAAGCAGTAAGGGTAGTTCAATCAAAAGAATAATGGCGAATAAATCATTAACACTATAAAAGCTGAGTAGAGGTATGAACTCTTCTTACGTTATTTTCTTCTCCTCTATTTTATTAACAAATTTTTTTTTTTTTTTATGATTTTTCATGTATTTTTTAAAAAGTAATTTTCGTATATGAACCACCAAACTCTCTTTAGCCTTTTTTTACAAGATAAAAAAGTTTGTAATAATTGAAATTATTCTTTTCAATGTAACTCATCTTTCTCTTATATTTCTCTATTGTTTAGTCATATATATTTTGTTTGTTTCAATAATTCCTAAGCAGTGAATCATCTGATTCTTCAATATTTTTTAGTCTTTCAGAAGTTTTAATATCTGAATTTTTGAGCTATTTTTTTGCATTATCTAAAATTGTAACACAAATTGAAGTCATACAAGAGCAAATGGTGTAGTTTCTTAATCAATTTTAAATTTTATAAAATTATTTTAGTCTACCTTACAAATAGGTAGGTTCCCGTGCATAGCACGGGTTAGCGACTAGTTATATATAATATGAAAACCTCAATTGGTGTCTCCCCCCAAAGTGTTATCTTTCAACTAGTAGTATCAAAGTCAATGGTTCAACTGGGAAATTATTTTCAATGGGTCCTAAGTAGAATGAAAAAAAGTTCCATGTTAGTTCCATCAATGCTTAAGTAAAGGCCTACTAATGGTGAGTCAAGGTGGTAGTGTATTTTGGCTCACATTGTTGGTAAAAGCGATTGGTAAGCATTATAATGGTAGTATATAGCATTTGGATTATTAAGGAAAAAGGCTTTTGATCAAGCGGCCAAGATAAATAATTTAACAATGTGTAACTACAAGTGGCTTGTAGAAGGCTTGCACATCAAGAAGAGAATTGATATAATATTTATTGAGTGATGTGATTAGTTAAAGAGTAAAGTCCCACGTTAGATAATAAAAATAAAAGTGAGTGACTAAAATAACATAGTTAGACCCAATCCTATAAGTTTAAGATTTTGGATTAGGTGATATCACAATATGTTATATGATAGGCCAAGAATGTATTGACCCCTTTATGATAAATTAACCAATTAATTAGCTAAGTTAATTAATTAAGTCAATTAACATGCAATAACACATGGTAGCACAAACAAATCACTAAATAACTAAATCTAGTGGAAATTAAATTTTACATGGGTGATTTGTTTACGAATGGGGAAAACTACCGAGGCAAAACCCTACCAAAATTTAAGATCACCACTCCCAAGAATCCACTATTATCAAAACAAGCGGTTACAAGTAAAGGAATCTCAGTACCTTATACCAACTTACAGTTGAACCCTTACCCCAATATACAATTGGACTTGTAATGTAGTGACAATCTTTCCTTTTCAATGCACGGCTCCAAGTACGTGACTAACCAATCGATGCACGAATTCCAATACATGACTAACACACCAACTTGAGAAAGATGTTGGCTACAAAATTCTTCTATTCATCCACACGATGAAGATCAAGATGCTCCTTGGTCACAAAACCCTACGGCGTACAAACGTAACAACTTCTTCAAAAGAAAGATGAACTAGGGCAAATTGTCTTTGGTCACAATATGCTTGCAACAACAAGTGCAACAACCTTATGACAGCCATTAAAATAATCTTTATATATGTCTAGGGTTGTGAGAGAAGAAAACCTAAACACATAGCCTGGATATGTGTGAAAAACAATTCTGAAAAACTGATTTTTGTAATTCTCGATAGATACAGCTGTCGAGCTTATCTATCGAGATTCACATTTTAAATCTCAATAGATATATCTGTTGAGCTATCTGTCGAGTTTTAAAACACAACACTTCTTCACTTGATTCTTGGACAGATTTGCATGGCTTCAATACTTGAACTTGAACTCTTGTTCCTTGAAGTATTAAACACATCCTATGTTAGGTTCTAAGATTTTAGGTTTAAATGTATTAGAACTTAATTTTGTAATGTTGGCAAATGATGATCAAAATCTTTAAGTCTTGTTTTAGACTTGCTCAAAGTATGTTTATGTATAAAGTTTGAATCGAGTGTACTGCAGGATTTACTGTATAAATCTGTCTGGCTCGATTGATCGAGAATTAGACTCGATCGATCGAAGCTCATGTAGATTTTATTTCTGCAGAATTTTTCCAACTTAACCCAAGCCCGTTTGACGTGTAGGGTTTTATGTTTTGCCTTAAGTATAAAAGGAAAAATCCTAGCCACGTTTTATTGTTGTTGTTTATGCTGTGTATGTGAATCTCTTATGAGATCTAGAGGTTTTCGCCTTCACATATACTTAGGGTTATCAAGAATCAAGATTATGTCAAGAACTTGATGATCGGTTCAGTTACTACATAAAGAGCTTAAAGATACACAAGTGGGGGTACTTGTGCTTTCTGTGAATCCAAGAAAGAAGTAATCTATGGACTCGGAGCTGTCACGTGGTTGTGGTAATAAGTTTCCTACTCGAGGTATTATGGTAGTGGTCTAAGTCGCTATTGAGTAAACTTCAATTCTTTCATAGTGGATTTGTTTTACCTTAAAGATAGTTAGGTTAAATCCTCCCCAGGTTTTTTACCGGTTTGGTTTTCCTAGGTCATCATACCTTTTTTTTATTTATTTTCCACTACTTTACATGATATGATATATTTGTATTAACCTAGATCTGAATAATTTGACTAAGTAATCACTTGGCTAATTAACTAGGTTAATCTAGTTGTGTTTTAAGGGATCTAAAAACGTACAAGTGGTATCAAAGGGGGTTAGCTCTATTTTTTAGATCCTTTGATCTAAGAGTTGATCCTTGACCTCTATAGTCATGGATTCTTAGAAGTTCTTATTGCTAATGTTCCATCTTGTCTACTTTTGGTTTGTATCTTTTGTTACTTTTGTTAAGTCTTTCCTTGAGCATCTTGGTATAATTACATGCGATAATAATTATGTGTGTTATACTGTTTTAACTGTCTTAAAGGCATGTGATTCTTATCTTTGGTATTTGGGTAGTGGTTGTTCTAGGCATATGATAGGAAATAAAGTTTTGTTCAAGACACTCTTTAAAGGAAAGATTGGGATAGTCACGTTTGTAGATGGAAGCAAATCTATGATTAGAGGCATTGAAATTGTGGACATTCCAGGGTTGCCAATTTTTGAAGATGTTTGGTATGTTGATGGATTAAAGGCTAACTTACTCAGCATCAGCCAGATTTGTGACAATGGACTGAATGTTCTCTTCACCAAGTATGAATGTGAGATACTTGATGGAGGAGGTGACTGTATGTGTATTGGTGTAAGGACAACTGACAATTGTTATGGTATAACACCTAGTATAAGCAACAAGTGTTTCAATGCAAATATCAATCAAGTAGACTTATGGCATCAACGGCTGGAACATGCAAGTCACAAGCAATTAGAAAAGATTTCCAAGTGTGATGCAGTTATTGGTTTGCCCAAGTTTAAGAAGATAGAAAAGTGCATCTGTGGACCATGTCAGATGGGTAAACAAGTGAAGTCCAAGCATCTGTCTGTAACTGAAGTTCAAACTTCCAAACCTCTTGAGTCGTTGCACATTGATCTCATGGGTCCTTCCAGAGTTCAATGTTTAGGTGGAAAGAAGTATATTCTAGTTGTTGTGGATGATTTTACTAGATATACTTGGGTTATGCTTTTGAGAGATAAAGCTGAGGCTCCTGAAAAGATAATACACTTGTGCAAGAAATTGCAAGTTAAGAAAGGTACTGTGATAGCCAGAATTAGAAGTGATCATGGAAGAGAATTAAACACAAAGCTGACTACCTTCTGCAATGATCAAGGCACACATTAAGAGTTCTCTTCACCCAAGACACCATAACAAAAATGGAATAATGGAACAGAAGAATTGGGTTGTTCAAGAGATGGGTCGTGTCATGCTACACAACAAAAAGTTGCCCAAATCCTTCTTGGGAGAAGTTGTTAACACTGCTTGCAATACACTCAATCGGGAGTATTTCAGACCTGATTCTAAGAAAATTCCCTATGAACTCTGGAGAGGAAAGAAGCCTGTTGTCAAATACTTCCAGATATTTGGCAGTGACTGTTACATTCTGTGTGATAGATAGAACCTAGAAAAGTTTGATGCAAAGAGCGACAAGGGATACTTTCTGGGATACTCATCTACTAGTAGAGCATACAAAGTATAAAATTTGAGAACTAAAACAGTCATGGAGTCTTTAAATGTGGTGATAAATGATGAACTATGTTCAAAACCTCATTTAGAAAATACTTCTTCGGTTCAAGAAAAGACTATGGAGGTTGAGGATTCTATTCCTGATGATTATGTTGGGAAGCATAGTGATGAAGAGCTACTATTTTTGAATGATACTGTTTCAGTACCATTAAGTTCAGAACCATCCACGCCAGTTTATGAAACTCAACAAGAACAAAGAGAGCCTAGTCCTTCATCTAAACAAAAAGGTACCTCCACATCTCTAGTTAAAGGTCCATCTTCTAGAGTAAAGTTAAATCATCCTATCATAAATATACTAGGGAGTTTGAATGATAACATGAGATTAAGATCCAAAGCCTTGAATGTAATTACTCACTCATGCTATCTATCCCAATTTGAACCGAAAAAGGTGGATGAAGCATTTCAAGATGCTGATTGGGTTAGTTCCATGCATGAAGAACTTCATTAATTTGTTCGGAATGATGTGTGGGAATTAGTTCCTGGACCAAAGGGAGTAAATGTGATTGGAACTAAGTCAATTTTTAAGAACAAGTTAGATGAACATAGTATAGTTATTAGAAATAAATCAAGACTTGTTGCTCAAGGTTACACACAGGTGGAAGGGATTGATTTTGATGAGACTTTTGCACCGGTAGCAAGACTGAAATCCATTAGGATACTTTTGGCTATATCAAGTCATCTGAATTTCAAATTGTATCAAATGGATGTCAAGAGTGCGTTCTTGAATGGAATGTTGCAAGAAGAGGTATATGTTGAACAACCAAAGGGTTTTGTTGATCCTTACAGACTGGATAATGTCTACAAGTTAAAGAGAGCCCTCTATGATTTGAAATAAACTCCCAGGGCGTGGTATGATAGGTTAACTGCTTATCTCACTAAGCATGGATTCTAAAGAGGATTTGTAGATACTTCTATCTTCATACGAAAGGATAAGGATTACTTTGTAGTAGTTCAAATTTATGTTGATGATATTGTTTTTTGTGCTTCTAATAATTCTCTTGCTCAATCTTTTGCAGATGAAATGGAGGTGATGTTTGAAACAAGTATGGTTGGTGAACTGACTTATTTCTTGGGATTGCAGGTGAAGCAAACAGATTCTGGAATCTACATCAACCAAGCTAAGTATGTTAGAAATCTAGTCAAGAGATTTGGACTTGACAAGGCTGCACATGCTAGAACACCAATGGCTGCTAATACAAAGTTAACTAATGATCCATCGGGTGAGTCTGTTGATGTTACATTATACAGAATCATGATTGGTTGTCTATTGTATTTAACTTCAAGTCGTCCTAATATTACTTTTAGTATTGGTGTATGCTCTAGATTTCAATTTAATCTTAAGGTTTCACATTTGAATGCTGGTTTTTCTATAACAAAGAGTCAAATTTGTCTCTTGCTGGTTTTTCTAGTTTAGATTAGGCCGGCAATGCCGATGATAGAAAAAGCATCACTGGTGGGTGTTTTTATGTAGAAACCAATCTTGTTGCTCAGATGAGTAAAAAGAAAAATTTTGTCTCTCTGTCTACTACAAAAGTAGAATATATTGCTACTGGAAGTTGTTGTTCACAGCTTCTTTGGATGAAAAAGCTTCTGAGTGATTATGGGATAACACAAGACACCATGATTGTTTATTGTGATAATTCTAGTGCAATTGATATCTCTAAGAACCATGTTCAACACTTTAAGACTAAACACATAGAGATTTGATATCACTTTATTAGGGATCTTGTTGAAAGAAAGATTGTGGCTCTTGAGTATATCCTTACTGAACGTCAGAATGCTAACATCTTCACCGAACCTTTTGATAAAAGTAAGTTTGAGACACTTCGTCAACTAATTGGTGTGATTTTGTGTCCTTGATCTTCTTTGGCTTTTTTGGTCTTTGTACTTCATTGCTCTTCTCTTTGTGACCATTCTTCTTTGTTGTTGTTGTTATTGTTGTTGTTGTTGTTGTTGTTTTTTTTTTTTTTTTTTTTTTTCTCTCTCTTTGTTTTTCTAGGATTTGCATTTCATAACATTCATGCATTTCATTCTAGGTTGTTTTTGTTATTTCTTTTTAAAATAAAAAAATAAAAAAGGGGAAAAGGGAAGCAAAATGTGTTTTGCATTATTTTTATTGAATTTAAAATCAAGGTTGGCCACTTTATCTTTACATAACATGTTTATGTACCTTGTTTAGCTTGGATGAGCTTATTTATTGCACTTTACTAGTTTGAGCTTTGTAGTACATGTTGTGTGGGAAGATGTTTATAGTTTTTGGTCATTTTTTCTTGATCTTGAAGTCACATGCCTTTGATTGTTGGACTTGAACTTATTGAGAAAGGCATAAATAACCATCTCACCACTGTTTACTAGCCAATCATGAACACCTTAGTACATATTATAAGATTTTGTACTCGAGAAAGTGTAACACATGCACAAAAAGAACATAAGGTTTAAATGCTAAAATTGGTGTGTACATTATTGAACTTTAATTAATTCAATCAAATAAAATTGGTGCGTACATTATCTTGGCTATTTTAATAAGCTTTTGATCAAATAAAATGGGTGTGTACAATATGAGGCAAATCAAGAAACTTACACGATTGCAAGCTTGTTTTCAAGAAGATGTGGGAGTGATATGATGTAACTCTTTAGGTGATAGTCTCTTTCAAATTTATGTGATGAATTTTGTAGAAATTATGATTGCTTACTATTCACATATCACCTCACATGCATCTCAAGCTTTTGCTAGTTGCACACACTACACAAGTTACTCTTTGCTAAACTTTGTACATGTTATTGTGTTTGATTTTGTTTTGGCCATCCAAGACTGAAAATTCCTTGATTTTAATGCAAAATGTGTTTGAAGTTTGAGAATTTAAGGAAATATTGATTGAAAATCTTATTTTTAGGAGATCTAGGTTCAATATAAGTGTTTTTGAAAAGCATTTCATATCATACTCATGCATACTATTCACAAAATACCATGCTTTGAGGAATTTTTGTATAAAATTGCTTTGTGTTTCAAAAATTTGTTTTTGTCCAGATTTTCGATTGATCGAACCTGTTTCTCGACCGATCGAAATTGCTATTAAAATTTTGGTTTGAATCTGCTTGGTTCAGTTGATGCTCGATCGCTGCTGGATTAATCGAATGTAATTTTTTATCGATTGAATCTGTTTTTCGATCAATTGAAAATCGTTCATAGAGTTTTTTAAAAACAAGTTTTCTTCACTTGTTCTTCACTATTCAAATTTTTTCAAAAACTTTTTGGCTCTCTCTCTTTGACCAATCCAAGTCAAGCCAACTTTTTTCGTTTTCTCTCAAACTTTTTCAAAGGATTTTGTCTTCTAAGGCTGGTATGACCCTTTTACCCCTCCTCTTTCATTTATTTTCATGTTTCATGCATTTTTTTTATGCATTTTTGGGAGAAATTCAAACCTATGAAAATTTGGGGTTTTTGGTGTTTTCAATCTTTTCTTTCAAAATTGATCAATGGGTTTTTGTTGAGGGATGATATAAAATTGATCTTTGTGATTTAATTTGATCAATTTGTTGAATTGGAAAAAACTGAATTTTCTAGGGCTTTAAACTAACCGAATTGGGGATTTTGTTCAATTAAGCATTATTATATGAAATTGGCTTGTTTGGTTGATTGAATTGGTCATTATATTCTATTATCTATCTTGTGTAATGATCAATTGGTCAATTTTTTTGGATTTTTGAAAGTGGGTTTTCAAAATTTGGTTTTTTTGATATAAACTCTATGCTCAAGCCAATTTTGTGATTTTTAAAGTAAGATTGAACTTTTCTCACTGCATTAGAGCATGCGTCATGTGTTGATATTGTTCATGCATCATATAGATTGTTTTGTTTTTTTTTTCTCTAACTATGTTTGATGCAATTTGCCCTTGGGTTTTTTTTTTTTTTTTTTTTTTTTTTTTTTTTTTTTTTTGTCTTTTGTCTCTTCTGTGTCTGTCTTTTTGGCTCTTTAGCATCATGGTTAGGAAGACTAGAGCCTATAGAACATTCTCTTCTTCTTCTGCTCCATCTTTTGATAGTGAGAGGTTCCTTAGTGAGAAAAACCAAGAAACTTATGAGAAGCTGAACATTCGTAGGAATGTATGGGCTGAGAGGAAAGTAGTTTTAGATGAGCTTGACCCAAAAATTAGGAGAAACTTTGAGCGTAGGGGCTGGTTGCCTTTGTTGGATGTTGATCATCCTTCCTCGGCTACCTTGATTAGAGAGTTCTACTCAAACATTTCTGTCCACTCCTATGATTCCAACACTCTGATGAGAAGTTGGATACGGGGTGAAGAGTACACCATTACTCCTTCAGTAATGGCCTCTGCACTTGGGGTGCCTATGGTCCAAGATCCTGTCTATCCTTACGATGAGTCTCCTCCTCTTGATGACATCATGTCATATCTTACTGGGACTTCTATCCAATGAGGTTCTGATCCTCAGATCACCTCTCACGAGTTGATCGATATTCATTATCTCTTTTTCCATATTTCTTGCCATTCGATTTGGCCCATCTCTCATTTGCATACTATTCCTTTAGAGAGATATGCATTTTTTGTATGCTCTTGTCACAGACGCTTCTATGAGTTTTCCTCATATTTTCATTCATTCTTTGATTGAGGTTCATAAGAGTAGTTCTACTACTCATGGTCTATTTTTCCCTGTTTTTATTCATCGGATTTTGTTACATTTAGGTTTAGAGGAGTTTCCGACATCTGAGTCTGTTCATATTATAGCTCCTATAGGTGCCACCTTTCTTAGGCAAAGGGCTACTCAGATGCGAGCTAGCTCTAAACGTTCTAGAGTTGATTCTTCCTCTGGTGCTCCTCCTCCTCCTCCTCCTCCTCCTCCTTCTTCTTCTTCAAGTGATCCGGTTGTTGATGCATTCGTTGATCCAACTGCTGCTGCTGATCCTCCACCTTCTGCTTCAGATGTTGCTAGCATTTGTCATACGTTGGACACTATCATGACCGTTCAGGTGGCTCATGGTCAGCTTTTGGTGGATGTGCTAACCGAGCTTCTGGCCTTGCGAGCAAATTTAGCGAGCATTAGACAGTCCCCTCCACCACCTCCTTTTGATGATGAATAATTGCCTTTTGGCAATTCGTCACAAAAAGGGGGAGTACATATGGATAGGAGATTTTGTTAAAGATTTTGTTGATAGGGGGAGTTTTTGTTGTTTTGGAGTTGTGGAGCATTAGATTTGGCTCATGATGTATTTTGTTTTATTTAAGTTGTCTATGATATGGGGAGATACTATGACGTGTTTATTTCTGTTTCTTGTTTCACATTGTGCTACTTTGATTATTGATTTATATTTATGAGGTTTTTCATGATATATGTCTTGTAGTTTATGATTATGTGAAATCAAGAATTTATTTTGTTTTACTTGTATTTTCCACATATGCGTTTATTTGTTTGTTAAGTGTTACAGGAATATACAGGTTGATTCAGTCGTACTGCTATTTACACTTGCAACTGATAGATAGTAGTTAGGTTGAATTTGTTTTTGTTGGGCAATGTTTTTGTAATGGGCTGTTTTTGTAACTTTGAGCACTTTGTCTAGTTTGTGTTTTGTCACGGATTGCCAAAGGGGGAGTTTGTTGGGTTCTAAGACTTTACGTTTAAATGTATTAGAAATTCATTTTGTAATGTTGGCAAACCATGATAAAAACATTTAAGTCTTGTTTTAGACTTGCTCAAAGTATGTTTATGTGTAAAGTTGGAATCAAGTGTGCTGCAGGATTTACTGTGTAAATCTGCCTGGCTCGATTGATCAAAGCTTGTGCAGATTATTTTTTTGCAGAATTTTTCCAACTCAGCCCAAGCCTGTTTGATGTGTAGGGTTTTATGTTTTGCCTTAAGTATAAAAGGAAAAACTCTAGCCACGTTTTATTGTTGTTGTTTATGCTGTGTATGTGAATCTCTGCCCACCATTCCACCAGCATTAATGGCCAGACCACCAAAATAGTGGCTTCGGCGATAGCCAACAGATCGGTGTATTCGACCATCATTCTACCATCAATAAAATATTTCGATGTGTCGTTTTAGGATTACGCATGAGAGAGAGAGAGAGAGAGAGAGAGAGAGAGAGAGAGATTATTTACTATTAGTATGATTTTAGTTTTAAAAAATGGCGCTGATTTGAATTAAAAATTTTAATATAGACTTTAATAAAATTCCAAATAAAATCATGCTTTGTTTGAAAAAAAGAACTCAATTATAATTCTTTTATAATTAAATTATATTGTAGAGATATTTATAAGTAAGGAATCTTCAAGGAAGCTTCCTTTCCCCCTCACTTTTAACCCCCCCCCCCCCTCCTTCACAGTTCTAGAATCTATGCGTGCTCTAATATATTGCCTACTAGGGACAACTTGTGCTAGAGGAAAGTGATTATAGGGTGTGCTACTAAGAGCCAGAATCAGTGGACCATCTTCTGTGGAGTTGCCTGCTTGCCCGTAATGTCTAGGCTTTGTCTTAGGGTAGACTGCAGAAATGCTCCAACGAACAATAGAATTTTTTTTTTCTTATTATTTCAGCAGCTAGAAGTTAAGTTGGAAACTCAAGAACTTGAGAGGTGAGCTGTTATAAGCTGGGCTATTGGGAACACCAGGAACAAATTCTATTTTGAGAAAACCTGATCTCATCCACTATAGATTTTGGAAAGAGCAATTTGTTTTCTTGAGAAGTACCAAAGGCTCATGTGAACTAAAAACCAACCCTAGTCTTGGTATGCAATTTTGCTTTTGTTGTCCCTTACTGTATTTCTTCCTTTTCACTTTGGTGGGGCTTTGCCCTGGCCTTTATAGTTGTCTTTGTTTACGTTTTTCTCTTGTTTTTTTGGTTCATCTCAATAAAGTTTCTATCTTTTATCTCAAAAAAAAAAAAAAAAAAAAAAAAAAAAAAAAAAAAAAAAAAGAGAGTTAAGAGCAAAATTATAACTTAATTAATAAGGTAAAGAATCTATAATCTATTAGGATTAGTGCCTAAAATCCTATTGTATGATGCTATGTATGTTATTATGTATGACTTAATGTTGTGATTAATAAAGTTGCTTTATTATTATCTAAAATGATAATAACATGAATATTTGGACATTATCATATAGTCCATGAGATACATAATATGTGATTTATGTGAAAAGTCACAGAAGATATAAATTACAGGTTCTTTGTAAACTCAGAATTTTAGTTCATAGTCAGGGATGAAATTGGGCATTTTATCTGCGAAGACTATAACATATCAACTAAGATGATTTGTCTTGATCATGGAAGTGGAGACTTCTAGTTGATGTCTTGGTATGTTTTAAGAGTTAAGACATATTGAACTGGACTGCTGTAAGATTTATTATTCTCCTAACGACTATCAAATCAATAATAAATCTCACGACTTCTTTTTACATGAACTCTTAATCCTGAGAGAATAATGGACCTGATCATGAAGTGTATGTTGCTTTGATATATTAAGAGTGAGATCTAAAGTAACAGTTAAAACCTCAGTATGATGGGTAGCCACATTTAGTGTTGATGGAACATATATTCTCAAGATGGAATTCATAATCTCTTAACAGAGATACAAAATATTCCCTTGAGATAAGTTTAATGGGTTTGTTATTTAGAATGTTAGGCCTAACTACTTTAGTAAATAGTTACTAAAGTATATATTTATGAAATTGGATTTCATAAATATATAATGAATAACTTAAAGGATTAAACCGGGTACTCAAGGATTAAGATATAGTAATTTACAAAGTGGCAGTCTATTTTCATGACTTTGTATTACTACGAATATTTTATGAAGGGGTTGCATGTACAATGAAGTGGGTTTTTTCTAAAGTGCGATTGGTCACCTAACTCAATTTGATTTTATTACCAATCCTACGCCAAGAAAAATGTTATTTTTCCTAATACGGACGGTGAAATATCTTAGCTCTTAAGTTAGAAAGTTCGGTTACGTGTAGGGCCTTAGGCACCCCACAACGCCAGTCCAGAGACATTGGCAATTGAAAACAAGCTATTGGCATTAGCTTTCGGGATTTAAGAGAATTGGGCTTTGAGACTTTATTTTGGAAAGGGGTGTAGCCTTTATCAATGTTTTACTAGCACATTTGAAATTGTTGAAAAATTTCCACAACAAAATTCTAGTAGCATTTCGCCTTATTTTTGTGGCGGAAATCCAAAAGCATTTCGCCTCAATGCATCATAGTACATAAAACACTATTCTCATTAAGCTTTCGCTATGAGAATATGACAAAAAGATGACCATTTTCATGGTGAAAATCCAGCAGAGTTTCATGTTTGGTGCGGTATGGCACACTGGTAGGGTTTCATGCCTATGTACACGGCGTGCGTCAATATGTTCATACTAAGGCGAGCCGAAGCTCCCCAAAACATCAAACATGTTGATGCACGCCGCATACACAGGCACTAGCTGACATGGATCGTGACAATCATACTATGATGATCATGCACAAAATGTAGCATGAATATGCACATACAACAATCGCCCTAAGTGCATACCCACACTCTAAGGTCAAGAGCACCCATGATCACGAAAGGGTTACTCTCCTAACCATGTGAGTCCATCATACAAAGTGCATAACCATCTTTAAACAAGCAGACATATATATCATTCACAATGCAAGCACTCAAAGTAGGAAAATAAACCAGACATCACTAGTGTTCCAAGGGTATGGCCTAGCAAGATACAGGAAAGATAAATCAGACACTGTCATACCCAAGGAAAATGGCCCAAGCAAGGTACAGGAAAGATAAAACAAACATTGTCATATCCTAAGAATGTGGCCCAAAGCAAGATACAAAGAAAGGAAACCCTAATTTACATACATGGTTCTAAAGAAAAAGCCAAGAGAGAGAAAGAAGTAACCACACGGGGAGGCTAAACCTTATAATCTACTGAACATTTCCATTTTTGAGTTTGCGTCTTCTTGCTTGCATTTGCCTTTTTTAGCTCGCATTTTGGAAGTTGCGCCCTCGCTCTAAGTGTGTACATGAAATAACAAAGCCAGTAAAGAAACAAAGAAAGCACACAAAGGGGTAGACAAGCATGTTATCAAACAAAAGAAGGTATCCTAGAAGGACAATTTTAGGTTGCGATTTGGTATCCTTAGTTCCATTATATTGGAATAAAAACGACATGTGTGCCATCAAGCAAAATTCCTAAAAAGGACTCAAGATCTCGTTTACAAAGATGGGTGTGAAGCCATATGAGATTATAGGTAGGAACTAAGCTTAATGACACAAACAAGCATACAAAGACACATGCATGAGCAGATAAACAAGGATGCAAAGATGCAAACAAACGAAGAAAGCCAAACAAGATGGCATGGAACAAGCATAAAGGAAGCCAAGCATGTTATCACACAAAAAAGAGAGCTAGACATGTTATAAGGCACATAGAAAGGCTAACATGGGAAACCCTAACATGCAAAGCTAAGCAAAGGAGAGAAAGGTAGGCGGTAATCAAGCCAAACATCATGACGATGTACACCCAAACATGGTTGCATCCAAACAAGTCACCAAAGGGGATGGGTGCAACCAAACAAGCAAGTGACCCCAAAGACCAACAAGCAACAAACCCACTAAGGCAAAACAAACAAGAACATGACAAAGGCTAAGATCTAAGCAAACAAGCATGGATCCAAACATAAACAAATGAGAAAAAGAAGCAAACAAAGCATAAACATGCATAAGGGAACTTATCCAAACCCTTTGTTGAAAATTGGGCGTATGGATGTAGGCCTAGACCATTAGATCTAGATCTACATCCTACCCAAAAGCCAAAGCCTATGAAAGAGGCAAAAGCAAGAGATATAAAGTTATAAAAGCACTAGGCATAGCATCCAAACAAGCTTAAAGTACATAAACATGTAGATCTAAACATGACAAGAAGCACATAAGCATGGTAAAGAGCACAAACACAAAATTTAGACATATCCTAGCCCAAGAAGGCTAGGCCAATAACATCAAAGCAATAAAACATGTTAGAAAGTAAATAGACATGCTAAGAAAACTATAAAACATTCTAGGAAGCAAGATAAAGCAAGAGATATGCTAGGAAAAGCTATAAAACATATTAGAAAGCAAAATAAAGCAATAAAGGCTATGAAATTAAATGGGTGTAGATAGTAGCTAAAAAGCTACATCTACACCACTAAACCTCAAATCCAAGGTACCAAGACCAAGGAGAGGAAGATGGGAGCAAGAACACTACCTCTTAATTGTTAAAAAATGTGAGAAATCAAAGGTTTTTATGTGTGTTTTGGAGAGGATTTAGAGAGAAAGAAGGAGAGAGAAACTGCCCAGAAAATGCTCGAAAATGCCTAGGGGGTCTGGGGATGTTTATATTGCTCGACATTGTTCCTAAGGCTCAGAGGCCTTTTAAGGTGTACCGAGTCGAGTACACTGACTCAGCAATTTCACCTTTTTTCCCACTTGACTTCGATCTAATATTTGGAGGCCTTCTCAGACCCTAATTAAGCTGATCTTGGTGTCCCTAGAAAGGTATGGATGTCTAGTTTCCAAAACACTAACGAAAATGAAAATCTACTGGCCGGATCAACAGTTGTGGCCTTGGGAAGTGAGCTAATGCGCTTAGCACTATTTCGATGATAGCTCAACCATTTTAATTCGGATTTCAACCCATGAGCAGTCATTGGAAAGAGAATTCGACTTCACAATGAAGTTGGTTTCCAACCCATTATGATGGTAATATCAAAATTAGATTTTCAGGTCGCTCTCAAGAGTCAACCTCAGGTCAAACTTGGTCAAAGTTGACAAAAATCTTAGATAACCTCAGGTTTGATGTAAAAATATGGAAAATGTTTTTTTGGGGTGGTTTTGACCAATTTTGACCTTCGATCAACACTTGGTTGACTAGGGACATTGACCTAAAATTGCACTTTAAGTGCTCCAATGCTCGAATGGATTGTACCATGTCAATTTAGATGCTCCAATGGCCCCCTGGTGAAAAATTGATATTTTTGGAATTTTCGAAGTCCGACACACAAATCAAGGATGGGCAAAATACGGTATCTACAAACACACAAGGTGAAAAACATAAAAAAATTTATGTATTTGGTCCCATGATTAGATCCAAAGATGATAAGCATTGCATAATAGACAACTGTGCATGGGTTCTTATCGGTGAATTCAAAGAAAATGAACTTGTCTAATAAATAAATTTTAAAGGAAAATTAACTTTTAATTGAACAAAGAAAATTTTAAGTGCTCAACTTGATCATCCATAAAGCACCCAGTTGAATGCTACAACTATACTGTTTGAAAAGAAGTTTTCTCTCATTCAACAAGCAATTGTTTCTACATGTACCTGCTATGAAACTATTTCAATATAATCGGAGTCTTTGACTAGCATGTAAAATTAATTTGATGAATTGGGTGTAGTAACCACAAGAATAAGAAAAATTGAAACCCAATAAAAATAAAAAATAAAAAACTCTCAACGCTTTGTAATAATAATTATTCAGAACAAAAGACTTTGCAAAAATAAAATTACAAGCACATACCTTGTTTTGATTAGAGGCAGCGGTGGATAGAGGTAGGCAGGTTTTGGTCTGAAAGTCAAATCGAAATTTGAGTGGGGTTGGGGGGTGAGACTAGTGGCCATTAAAGTTAGACTTCTATGTTATGTACTAAACTCTCTAGTTAATTATGCCCATACTTGATAAAAGAAAGGGGTTAGACATAGAAATTCACCTAAATTATGGGTATTTGCACTTTCCACATAAACTATGAAAACTTTGCATCAATTTAATATTACAAATTTTACCCTGTAAGCCTGATTGAGTGTTACAATTAATACTACATTCAAATGACTTGACCATAAAAATTGAATTGAATCGCCATTTTACTTATGCAACAAATTAGTATATTAAATTTTTTGTAGTCAAGTGACTTGCATATATCCATTAATTTTAACTTTTAACAATTAATCAAACTATGGGCCTGTTACAAGGTTTGGTACAAATTGGGTAATAATTACAAATTTTATATTGTGGGGTGCAAAATGCATGTACCTCCATTATTTATGATGGTTTTCTACCATTAATCCTAAGAAAATGATTAACTTAATACAATCAAATATTAATTTATAAAATCTGTTTTAGTAAGTATCATTCATGTTATTCAGGTTAACTCTTAGGAATGGGGATTTTTCTTTTTGCTAAATATAAAGTAGTTTTATTAATTAAAAGAGACTATTAGGCTATTGGCGGCCAGGGTCATCTCTCACCTCATGATCAAAAACACGGTTAGGGAGGGAAGAGGTAGGGATTGGCTCATAGCAATTACATTGAAAGGTCCACTAGCAATATTTTGGGCTAAGAAATTTGCAGAACTAGAAATTTACAGGACCAAGCAATAATGTTGAATAACAAAGACTTGATGTCAGCTACCAAAGCATTAATAGCCCAAGTTACAGTACTTGCAGGCCTGTTGACGGCAGTTATCACTTCCAAATAGTTTTTTTTGAGCGCCACAAAATCGAGGATTAGCTAGTCTACTCAAAGTTGCATATACAATATACACCTTTAGAGCATCTCTAGCAGCCTCTCCAAATTTTTGCCTGTTTGGAAAATGAACAGTAACATTTAGCTTTTAGCTACCCACTTTTTCAAATACACTTTCCAACAGATTCTCTATCCCATTCTCTATCTCATTTAAATATTATTTCTTCATTCATTGTTTATTCTTTTTTAATCATCATTTATTCTTTTTTTAACAACTATATTTTTCAATGAGAAGTTTTATGTAATACTTTCACAACAAAATTTATGTGGAAAATTATTACTAGTTTTAATTTGAACCCACCACTGAAATTATTTTTTTACTCGCTAATATTAACTAATAACAATCTGTTACTTAAAATTTATTGTGAAAATATTGTAAAAATATTGTGGTAGTATTTTTCAATTAGGATTTTTTATTTTTCTCTTATCTCTTTTTTTCCTCCACACGTTTTTCTCTTTTCTTTTCTTTTCTTTTTTCCTCTTTTTTTCTCCTCCACTCCTTTCCCTTATCTCTATCTTCTCTAGCACTTTCTCTGGAGCACTTTTTTTTCTTTTGTTCTTTTCTTCTCTAGCAGCACTTCGGCTGGAGCTCTAGGAGTACTTTTTTTTCTTTTTCTTTTCTTCTCTAGCAGCACTTCGGCTGGAGCTCTCTCTCACACATGAAGATCGTCCGCTTGTCCTTCTCCCACCACCGCATTTCCTCCTCCCCACCAAGGCTTAGATGGGTCAGCTTTGCTTTTTTTTTTTTTTTTTTTTTGTTCTAATTTGATTAGTTTTAAAATTGTGATTTGAGTTTGTATTTTGATTGAGACTGAGTTTAGAGATGTTTGAGAGAAAAGATCAAGAATAGTTCTGTTGTTACCGTTGTGATTATTGAGTGAAAATTAAAAATTTTAATCGGTTGTGATTATTGAGATTGAATTAATTCTTTTGCTCATGAATAGGTCTCTCTCTTTTTTTTTTTTTTTTTTTTTTTTTCCTGATTTCATTTGGTTTATGAGAAAAATTGTTTTCGTGTTTGGATTGTATTCTGCGTGTAGCCGTTGAGATAAAGAAGAGAGAAAGAGAGTGAAGAAGAAACAGAAAGGAAGGAAAGAGAAAAAAATATTTTTTTTAATTCAACCGGGATTATTTTAAGGAGAAATAATGTTTGCATAAGCTACAGTGATTGCTACAGTGCTCTCCAGGCCTGGAGAGTCACTGTAGCAAATCTAAATTTTTTTTTGGAGGTAAAGAGGCTGTTGGAGGGCTGTTTTTGTGTGAACAGTGACTTTTCTCTCCAAAATTTGGAGATGGCTAGCCCTGTTGGAGATGCTCTTACAGCGTGGTGTATATTGTATATGCCTTTAATTTTTGATGATTTAGGAGCAACTTAGGCTGCGTTTGAATTGACTTCAAATTGATTCCGGAAATGATTTTCTGGAAAATGGGGGTGTTTGGCTGTTACTTCAAATTCAGTCAAACTGAAAAGCAACCAAACACATGAAAACATTTTCCTTTCCGAAAAATAGCATTTCCAAAAAATAGAATATTTTCCAGAAATACTTTTACACGAACCAAACGCAGCCTTATACACCATGTTCTTCGTTACCACAATTAGAGCCTCCTCTTCTTCTTTTTACAACAAGTGGAGAAAGGGAAGAAGAAAAGGAATTTGAACCCACATCAATCAATATGTATGTGTGTGTATATATATAAAAACAAAGATCTCATGTAGGAAACTATGAGAGTTCTGCCAAGTGTCGCATTCTATGTAAAGAGAATTAAAATATTCTCAAGTGCCAAATCAGAAATAAGAACAGAATGAAATAAAAAGTCAATATTTAATTTGTTCAACGTTTCAAGATTTTTCTAATTAAAAAATAAATATTATTTGTATTTTTTTGTTCAATGTATCAAGACTTTTCATCTCTTACACTTACACACAAAACTCTCTGCATTTTAATTCACGATTCACTTCTTTCACTTCTACCCCTTTATATAATCTACCCATAGCCTTTCATGCCATCCCATGTCGAATAGACACAAACCAAAAACGATGTCATTTACCTTCAATCTTTTGATGACATCTACCTAACTCTAACATTGTTGTTTCATCTAATCCTAACATGTATGAGTTAGCTATAACCAAGGAAGGGAGGCTTGCATTTTATATTTGAGTGACAAGGGCAATTAGGATTTTGATGTTAAGAGGTCAGATGTTGTGGATTTGTGAGTTTTGAAAATGATGTGATTGATTGTGTGTGTTTGGGATGTGTATTTTTTTTTTTTTAGAATTAAGGAGAAAGAGAAAGACACATTCTATATCAATTTTAATTTAATCTATAAAATTCCTCTGAAGTTTTTTTTTTTTTTTTTTTTTCTTCTCAATTGGATAATTATAATGGATATGTGAGTGAAATTTATAATTATTGCATTTTATGATGAACTCATTACAAATAAAGTTCTATAACAATTATATTATAATACATATACAACATTATCCATGCATCGCACAAATAACTCACTAGTTCTTTTTAATGGAAGAAACGAGCAATCCTATTGCATCATAGCTCTCCCTTTGAGTACAGCCCCCAAATCCTCATCTATATATGCATTGTCCCTGTATGTTCTTAATGCACCCTGGTGATTTTGACCATTTGAAGGCCCTGACATGTAGATCTGAACTGTACTTTTGACCTGATCAAAGTGAACCCATTTACAGATATGTCAAACTAGTTGAAGTATTGCATGAAAGGAGAACCTTTTGAGGATTTATGCACCAAAAAAAAGATTAAATCATAGTGACTCATTACACTTAGCTAGATCAAATAAAACCAGAATTCCTCTTTACACTTGACTCAAATTCAAGATATACAATATGCAAAGAAAAGGAAAGCTTTAAAATAAAATGAAATGAGCTAAGGTATTAGACAAAATTTAGCGGCAAGATTAATACATATTTTAGATAGAAGAGACACATATAAGAGCAAGACTTATCTAAGAGAAATGACCAATAGGACGATTAAGCCTATTGTTTTTGTTGTTGTTGTTGTTGCTCACTTCCTTGCCAATTCCATACAATATCCTTGAGTGAGGGCTTCAAATCCTGCTTACAGAAATTTCTATATTCCAATGTGTCCCCTGCTGCTTTCATCAACTCCACAACACAAAAGGAAGGTGTAACTTCAAAAATTTCAGCATCTATTGCAAGTTGTCCTTTTCTCCCTTCTTTTCTGCCCTGTAATTTCACCTTTCCATCTTTCTTCATGAACTTAAATCTCTCCATCTCTGCTATTTCTTCAAATTTCGACTCGATCATTGAGGCGGGTTTTGTACTAGTGAATCTTGCCCGTGGTCTCTGACTCATGTCCTTCTCAAACAAGCCGGATAGATCAAATCCTTGTGAAAGAGAGATAATATCAAAGGCATTGAAACATGGTGGTCTCCTGTGGCTTGTTTCTGCACCAACTTTGTTGTTCAAATCATCATCAGAACCTGATGAAGCAAAGGCAGCTTGAACATCACTAACGGAGATGTTGTTACCATCTGGAGGGGGTAGTGGGGTTTCAAACTGTTTGAATCCCTTCTTGAACCAAGTATTCTCCTTGATCTTGGCCACATTTATTCTTGTGCTTGGATTGGTGTCAAGAATTCTTGAAAGAAGCTTTCGAACCTCTGGTGGGAACCACTGGGGGCACTTAAATTCTCCTCTGCTAATCTTCTTATACATTTCCAAGAGATTCGTATCTTGGAAAGGAAGATAACCTGCCAATAAAACAAAGAGAACCACACCACATGACCATATATCAGCCTTAGCTCCATCATAACCTTTCTTGTTAATTACTTCCGGGGCAACATAAGCTGGAGTACCACACGTTGTGTGAAGAAGGCCATCTTGTCTCCTGGAATCCCACAATGCACTCAAGCCAAAATCTGAAATTTTTAAGTTACCATTGTCATCAAGAAGGAGATTCTCTGGTTTAATGTCTCGGTGATACACCCCTCGGCTATGACAAAAATCCACGGCCCCAATCAATTGTTGAAAATATTTACGTGCCGCATCTTCCTTAAGCTTCCCTTTAGCAACCTTGTTGAAAAGCTCTCCACCTTTCACATACTCCATGGAGAAATAAATCTTGATTTTGCTTGCCATGACTTCATAGAGCTGAATAACATTAGGATGTCTAACGAGGTGCATCACGGAGATTTCTCGTTTGATTTGATCTATCAATCCCACCTTTAAAACCTTCTCCTTGTCGATAATCTTAATGGCTACACTCTGACCGGACTTCAGGTTTTGCGCCAAGTAAACCTTTGCAAATGTCCCTTGTCCAAGTATGCGGCTAAGCTCATACTTTCGCATCAATATTGCACTCGTCCCTTTCTCCATTTTCCCTTGTCTCCTTCCACCTACCAAAAAATATAAAGGATATGAAATTCAAACACAAAAACTACCAGGGCTCATTGCAATTTGCTCTATATATATATATATGCTTCTTTTCAATTTTTTAACTGAGGTTCAAGGCCTGAAAAATCAGATTTTCTCCATGAAAATAGGAGGGAAAAGACAAAGGGACAAGGGAAATCAGACCTTGCATAAAGGCAGGGTCAAGAGACATCCCTCTATGAATGAAAGAGCTGCAACATGTACGAGTTTATTGTAGCAAAACAGGCCGATTGAAGAATTGCCACTAACCCAAAACCGATCACTGTGTCAATGTACTAATATAGTGAAAGATGTGTTAACGGACTGGCTCTCTATAGAAAATGTAGTGGTTGTAATTTAAGGCCCTATTTATGGTACTAATTAATTATATTTATGTATGCTGAATTTTTTGTACCTTGCTATATATATCAGGCGTAAGGCTCTAGATGTTTTGACTAGCTAGTTGTCGAATTTACCTGTTAAACAACCTCGGAACTTCAAAGAAAATAGTCAACACTCACACCCTGTACCTTCAGATAGATTCGGATGAGAAAGAAGTGGCGGAGAAACATTTAAGTCAAGGGGGCATGAAATTTTTTACTCTTTCTTGGTTATTGCTTCGATGGCATACTATGTTAGTTTAAGCTAGACTGATCAAACTCAGAATATACTCTGACAAATTACTCATTGTTTCAAAAACCTAAGTTTTTAAGAAATAATAAATTTAATCTTTTAACAATAGTTATACCATTCCCAAGAATTATTCAAGAAATTTTAACTACGGATTTCCCTTCAATAACACACAGCACTTAATTACCGAGGGTGAAAAATAAAAGGAAAGAAAAAAATTCCAGCTATCCCGCCATCTTACAGTTGCATCACACGTAAAGCCATAATAAATTAATAATAATGACTTTGGTACACAATTTAGATTTATAAATTATGACACATTCATAATCTACTTTAGCTCCCTCAATATGAAAGGAGATCTAGGAGGGGGGAAGTGAGTATACGTGTTTGTGTTCGGATCTACATTTAAGGGTGTTTGCAAAATCAAAGAATTGGTGTAATTGGGTTATGAACCAGATCTATAATAAAATCAATTAATCTTAAACTTCATGAGATTAAAGTAAGGATATAGATAAATGATAATTGTTAGGCAGCACTACGAGCTTTAATGGAGGAAAAACATGCAAAAAATCTAGAATTGAGAAACTAGGTTTGATATGCATTTTCTTCTCCCAAAAAAAAGTTTGATATGCATTTAATTTGGGATGGTCACTGTTATTGTTTATGTTTTTCCTTAAAATTAAAATAAATAAATAAATAAACCTCATTTGAGAATGCCAAAATCAATCCACCCCCTCCTCACCCACAAAAATAAAGAAAGAAAAATAGAAAAGGTTATAACATAGTAGTGGTACCCATCTTTCTTCAAATTGAAACTGACTTCGAGGTACATAATTGATCTTGGAGGCTGCCGCATATCTTGTAGAAATTGTTTCGGCCACGAACTGATGAAAGAGAAACTTGATGGTAGAAGACAAGCCATTAGCAAAACATTGGGCCATCCACATTTGGGCTAGGACGTGCACTACACAAAATCTTCCATATAAACGTTATTTTTTTCATATATTTTTTTCTGCAAAAACATTGCTCTTTTATTAATTTTTTTCCCCTCGAGCTGCATAAACATTGTTTCACCTGTTCACGACAACATGAATTGCGACTATAACGTAGCTGTTACTAATAGAATTTTGATTCTTTGGTTTGACTAACCAAGACATCCTTTCTAGGAATAAAATATCCACTAAACTCTAATTGTTTAAGCCTATAGTTGATTACCATACGGGTTTTTCCTCTTCCAAGTTCTCTATGGTTTTTTACTATAAAGCAGGACTACAAGGAGGACTGTTTGTCTCTTTTATTAACTTTTTAGCAAGAATCTCTTGTAATTAACATCTGTAACTTTGAAAGTGGCAGAACATGAATTGTTTATAGTCAAAAAAATTAGATAATTTAAGACATTTGTCCACAGGTGGTAAAATTTGTAGATGACCATTTTATAAAAAATGATATGTATAGTTCTTTCATAATTTTCTTCTTATCTTTTAGCTTGTCATGTTATAAGACAAATTTTACTATATATTGTTATACAAATTTTTGTAAGAGTAGAGGTGGCTCCACAATGAAGCTAAGGTAGTCAGAAGACCACCTTGATGACCTGGGAAAAAAATTATTGTATATAAAATTTAAAAATTTTATGATTTTTATCTCATAAAAAAATATGTGACCACCCTAAATGGTTTTAGTCCCAACATAATTAAATTTTGGAAAAATTTTGAAACAAACTTGTATGTAATCTAAGTGTGCGTTTGACTCCAAATTAAAAAACTAGTTTATTTCACTATTCAGCTTATTTTTACTATTATTTATGGGTTCATTGTACTTTTTGGTACTATTTATGGGTCCCATGAAATTTGCCAGCTTATTTTACTATTCAGCTTATTTTTGCTACTATTCAAGGGCCCTACTACACTTTTTGGTACTATTAATGGGCTCACTATACTATTTCAGTTAACTTTTACCTTTATCTACATTACTTTCTGCAAAAAGTTTTCAGTTTCAACAAAATAAGTGGATCCCAAATAAATCCTAAGACTACAAATCCACTTAATATATATATATATATATATATATATATCTATTTTTTTTTTCTTTTTTTGAGAAAGAACATCATAAACCTTTATTAAAAGAATCCAGCTAAATCAGCTTAGATGACTGGAAAACATTGTGGTGAAATATCGTCCATCCACACAACTAAGTTTGAGATATGCACCGCATATCTGGCCAAACTATTAGCAACCCCATTACCTTCTCTCTTAACATGAGAGTAACATAATTGTTTATTACCTTCTCTCTTAACATGAGAGTAACATAATTGTTTAAAAAAACAAGAGCATCGATGTACATCATCTAGTAGTGAACCACAGTAGGATAACATAGTTTCAATCTCATCCAGTGTATAAGCTTGCGAAATTAGTTGCGACAAAGAAGTGATAGCCGATTCATCACTATTGCGAACAACCACAATAACTCCCGAATAGTTCACCCTTGAAAAAATTCTTCCATCGAAGTTTACCTTCACCAAAGTTGTCAGTGGAGGATGCCAAAAAGCTCGAGGTTGTGGACAATTGAGCTGAGGATGCTGGTTGATATTAAGGAACTCTGCTAGTTGTTGTTCACACTCTTGAATCAGCTACTGCAGGTTGCAACACGGCAAATGCAAGCGGGTATGACTCCTGTTGGTCCATATCGCCTATGCTGTGAATGCAAACAAAACTTGCTGTTGGTGATTCTACATAATCCAAGACAGCAATTCCCTGAAGTCCAGAAACTGTCTAGATATTTGGCAAGCCCAAAAATCATTGTTTAACCACACTGTCAAGTAAAGGACACGATCAAATTGTATGGAGGGAATGCTCTTTCGTTTCACAACATCTATTGCAGTGAGGGTTGTCAATGATGGTCCATCGCACCAAATTCTACTTTGTCGGTAGGGATTTTTGGCAAGCAAGCCAAATAAAACTTTTTATCTTATTTAGAGCATAGAGTGACCAAATCCCTTTCCAAAGGTTTTTCTCTTGTACCTCAATTTCCTGCACTACTCGATCTAGCCTTGCTTCATCTACAAGTGTTTTGGCTATGAACACTATAGAGGGGTCTTTTGCTCGGATAATATATCCAAGCTCCTTCCCTGTACATAGGATCCAAGCCCACGACAATTTCAAACTCTGAGATTCATGATTCTTAGCAGGGCTGATAACCAGCCTCCGCCTATATAGAATGTAAGACTCCATCCTCCCTTAAAACTTGCTTTTTCTTGCGAGGTAATTCAGAAGGACCTTCAACCTGTTAAAAAAATATCTTTTCTCCACCAACATATTCACCTGTGTCTCTCCTTGTGTTTCCTGAGTTTTCCTGAGCACTGCCTTCAGTGTTTTTCCTTACCAATCGGGTCCACATACGCTGAGTATTTGATGACTTTGCTGCCCCTTGCTCCTCATGTGACTGACTAGAAGTATTTTTGGCAGTAGTAGCTGATTGGGTCATGAGTTTAATGTGATCAAATTTGGTCAGCTCCAAATCAATCTCATTAATTCGGACTTCAAACAAATTGGGGAAGGCAACTATCCTATGAATATTGGAGTTATGACTTTTACGTTACAATTAGAGAGTCCAAAGTAACGGTTTCATCTCTTAAATGCTTCTACAAGATGTCCCTTGGAGTTTGTGACTTGCTCACCGCCGTTGGACAATGAACTGGCATCGGATTCACATCATCCATCACCACCGGTTCAGCCTCAACACCAGTATCACGATCAGTAGGTTTCAAAGACGAGCATTGTTTCGATTTGAAAAAACCTGGAACAGAGACGACAACCTTGCTTTTGATTAGCAGTTAAGCAACCTTCACTCTCTAGCTATAGATCGCAATCCCTATCATCGTGTTCAAGACGGTCACACCAGTAGCAAATATATGGGAGGCGCTCATATTTGAAAGTTATCCACATGGTTTTACCATTCTCCATAGAAATTATTCGACCACGGCAAAGAGGCAGGGAAACATCCATCAACACCCTAATCGTGCTCCTTTAATGGTTTCGCCTTGTGCCATGTCTCCCTTTTTATACTAGTGGGTGATGGAAGTTACGTTTTTGCCATTGTCTTGGTTCCGCTAACTCTCCTTTGGTGGAAATATCTTTGTCTCTTAGCTCCCTTTCAGTTCTTTGGCAGTTAGAATTGTGAAAGCACCATTGATCTTGGCCGTCTTGCCCAAATATAGAAGATTCCCTTCCTAAGCTAGCTTGGCAACACGTTGGGATGTCGTGGGTTGGGCTTTCCTGTAGAACCATGGGGGTGATGTGGTGAGGCCAGGGTCCGACCAACAGATTTGGAAACTAAGGCTTTTTTTTAGGCTAAAATGTAAAATTAACCCTTTAAATTTCACCTTTTGTAATTTCGTTCTCTAAGTTTTAGTTTTGTCATTTCAATCCTATAAGTTTTAATTTTTGTCAATACAGTCCTCTGTTAGTCCTCTATTAAATCCTCCCGTTAGCAGCTATTAGTCTCCTTGCAAGAAAAAAAAAAAAAAAAAAAAAAAAAAAATCTTCTTGCAAGTTGGAACAGAAAAAATCAATAGCGTCAACTATTCGGTTTGTAGTATCTCGTGGAGCCACCGGCATAGCGAAGGTTGGCAAGTCAAAATCTTCTTGTTGAAACAGACAATTTTTGTATCTCACTAAAACCAACGAAAATAGCTCAACAGTTTCTATTCTGTAGTGTTTCATTTTTTTTTTTTTTTTTTGTTTGTTTGTTGAGAAGATAGTGTTTTCATTTAAGCCAATTAAAAACAATCTCCAGAGGTGGTCATCTAAGTGTGTCTTTCAACAAGTTCCATTATCTTAATTCCTTTTTCTTTTTTCTTCTCTATCATCCCAAAAAGTTTTTATACTTATAGATAATTTTTCTGTTTCTTACTGTCCAATTTTTTTTTTTTTTTTCTTGCAAGGAGACAAATGGTTGCTAACGGAGGACTTAACAGAAGACTAACGGAAGTCTGTATTGACAAAAATTAAAACTTAGAGGACTGAAATAACAAAACTAAAACTTAAAGGACTGATATGACAAAAGATGAAACTTAAAAGGTCAGTTTTGCATTTTAGACCTTTTTTTTATTATCACTTTATTTACTAGTTTTTATATTATAGTTAGTAATTACGCATATAATACATGTATTATACTAGTACATACATAATATTTGAAAAAAAAAAAAACTTATGTTTCGTGTTTGTGTGTTTTAATAAGTATTACTGTTTCCTTTAAAAAAAATTAAAAAAAAAAAAAAAAAAACAAACAAACAAACAAACAAAAAAAACAAAACTTGGATTTCTGTGGCTTCCAAATGTACGTATATATGCGAACTGTTGGAACTAAAGTACTGTATACATTCTTTATTTAAAATGTTAGAATCGGCAGATTGAAATCTGGTGCAATAGCTAGGGCTATTGCACCATTCAATACCTTCTCAACAATTCAAATCTAAAGTTAAAAAGTTAACTTTTAAAAACAATCATTGGATCAAGAAAGCTAAAAAAGTAAAAAAGTTAAGAGTTAAAAAAACTTAATAATTTTGAAAAAGTGAAATTCATGTAAGACGAATTGCATGGTGCAATAGGCCTAGCTATTGCACCGGATTCCACTCCTAGAATCGACTACTTAGTTTATCTAGTCTGGTGATATAAGCTCAAAAAGTTGCTAAGCATGCCGTATATAGTTTGTGCAGTCTACTATTACAATTTTCGAAGCCAAATCTTTGCTATCTTTGCAATAAAATTTACTCATTTTTTACTCTTTTCTTTTTCTTTTTAAAAATATTTCTTATCAAATGCTATTATAATAGCTTACTAGCTTTCCTCCTCATGATTTATATTTTTATTATAATTTGTTAGCATTTTTTTGTTGAATATAATTAATTTGTTATTAGTATCTATCTTATAAATTTAATAATTGATATTTGATATATTTAAGAGAAATAATATGTATCAAAAATATTTTTATAACAAACTTTAAAATTGTTGATGTTGCAATGAGTAGTAAGTGGTGAAAAAAAAAATGGTAAGTCCAAGTATCAATTTTGTTTACAATTCACATTCAACTAGTTCAACAATTGTGAATTTGTTGTTAAAAAAGTTACAAACAAATTTATTATATCATTTTATCTAATGACTTTCTTAAATCAAACTTACTTATATTTAATTATAATTCTCTCTGTGTGTGTGGAAAGTAAGATTGCTTTTGGGAGTATGTTGGATTATTGTATTTACCTTCATTAAAATATATGGCAAATATTTCCGTATTTTTATTGCGAAATTTTAAATTATAAACGTTTTATACATGTACTATATATATACCGTTATTTCTGCGTTTCCATATTTTTCTACCGAATATTTGAAATGTACTTTTCTTAAAGATGCTGAATTATAGCTGTCTGTATACTTACCTTATTGTACTCGTATTTTACTAACTATACAGTTTAATACCATAATTTTTTTTATATATAAATCCATTTCTTTTAATTTATAATATGATTTTTTTAAAGAAAAATGCTAAAGGTATAACGAATTTTACTACAAAAAAACTTACAAGCGATGCAACAACAAATGTGATTAATAATACATTAAAAAGATAATAAATAAGTATTTAAATGAATGATGCTATGAATATTATAAATTTTACAAGATGAAACTTACAAAGATGTATCACCAATCACAAAATGTAATCAAAAAATGCATTTAGTAGGTTGTTGAAGTCCATAAATCATATTATTATCACATCAATTTGTAAATACTATAAAGTAAATTTATAATATTTCTAGAATTATCTAATTTGAATTACTTCTCATGATTAGTAACATATATTTTTATAAGACATCTAAAGTTGTCTTATCTCTAAGATTACTCTATTCTTTGGAACTTTTTAAAAGTAGAGGAAAAAAAATATAAAACTTGGAATTTTTTTTTTTTAAATCAATCAATTTTTGCACCCCAATTTGTGGGATTTACTCTAGTAAGGGGCACTAGGTGATGACCTAAGTGACGTAGGCCTAAGGCCAATCTTGGGTTAAGTCTTTGGCTAATATCAACCATAAAAAATATGACTTTGCCACAACTCACCATGTAGTGAGTTGGGAGTGATAAAGGTGTAATAATGGATTCATATGGAGACACATTTCTGCCACTCACAACTCACCAAATATTGGATTTTAGTAAAAATTTTACAAATTTATGTGGTTTTAGCATTATTCTTGCCGACTGCTCTAGTCTTTAGCAAATGTGGTATAGATGCTTCATCTCTTATGGGCTCACAGACCTCATTCACGTGTCAATGGGATACGCATTCTTTCTCTGCTTTGGGATTGGCCATTGTTTACCCGCAGCTGCCACGTATGCCGTAATCCAATAACAAAAAAGAAATGTCAAACACAAAAAATTTGGCAAATGGTTAATCTGCCACCCCAAAACAAAAAGAAAAGGAAAAAGAAAAAGAAGAAGAGGAAGAAGGGACAAAGACAAACAAATTGCCTAGGCAATTAAAAAAGTCTAATTCTGTCAGTGCAGAAAACCTCTCTATTTGGCTTGCTTTTTAGTCGGAGATAACAGAGACTATAAATAAGATGCATGTCCCACGTGTTGCAACCTAGTAACTCTCCAATTCTATTGTGCCAAGTTGCATTGTAATGTGATTGCCATGTGGGTGAAGTGTGACAGACATAGCCTATTTAGCCACAAATGTTGGATATGGTGAGAGAATGAACAAACGATGCATGTGGTGGATTTGGCCGGTGTCCTGAAGTGTACATGTTCACTTCAGCCTAATTATTCTGTTCTTCATTTTTACAGGTGTTGGATGGTATCATGCTCTCTCTCTCTCTCTCTCTCTCTCTCTCTCTCGGCATGGTTGAGCCACAAATTCATTTTCTAAATATTCCTTCACGTACAATTTTTTCCCACCATGTATTTTGTAGACTAAAAATTCATGTATTCCTCCCCAGACTTTGTGGCTGTCCCTCTCCTCTAATATTTTTATTTTTAAAAAAAATTTAGATACAAAATATAACTACTGACCTTTTTTTTTAGGACTAACCTCTTAGATATATTAAAAAAATGTTCTACATATATTTAAATAATACATTACTTTTCACTTTTATTATTCTTATGCCATAGCTAGCATAGTAAATCAAAGAGTATTCAAGGTATATATATATATATATATATATTTTCCTAAGAATAAATAAGTTTATGTAAATAATTAATGCATTATTTTTTATTACTCTTATAACCATAAGTAGCATGTTAAATCAGAGCGTATTCTACATATATGTTTACAAAAACAAAAACAAAAACAAAAACAAAAAAAAAATATATATATATATATATATATTAAAGTGAATTACTTCAATTGAAGCCTGCTCTATTTTCTAAAAACAAAACCAATATTTTAATTATTTATTTTGCATTTGAGAATTAAAGATTAGTAATACAATGTTTTTATTCTTAGAAGAAAGGGTAACTGTGGTTGTTGTGGTTAGGAGTTTAATGTTTTTACAAAATAAGTTTTTTTTTTTTTTTTTTTTACTTTGAATTATATATGTTTAGCTATGTGAAAGTACATTTATTATTTGAATCATGTAAAATCGATCAAATTATATTCTATATAATAAATGTAGGAATGAAAGGCCCGAATAAGGATATTGAGCCATAGGCCACATCTGATGACGTCAAAGAGCCCTAGGACAGATATGTATTAGTAAAGGCAAGTAGATTATTAGGCCGAGGAAGAGGTCTAGTCATAATAAACAGGTGATGTTGTCCAAGGAGCCACCCTTCCTCAGCCAACAGAGTGGAAGCCTAAAGTCTGACCACCCATCAAGTACTGGGCAGTGGGCAACCGTGCTTGGGAGGATAAACTTCAGAGAGAGGTGAGTCAACAGAAAATTGAGAAAGCTGCTATCACCGCATTGAATGCTCTGCATCTAACCAACTAGTCACATTAATGTGGAAGTGATACCTGAACAATGACTGGGCAGTGGGCAACCGTGTTTGGGAGGATAAACTTCAAAGAGAGGTGAGTCAACAGAGAATTGAGAAAACTGCTATCATCGCATTGAATGCTTTGCACCTAACCAACTGGTCACATTAATGTGGAAGTGATACCTAAACAATGACTTCTAGCCTTACAGCTACCCACAAAGACTTCAAGAAGGTGTTGATGTGACAAATATCAAGGAAATTAGCAATCTAATCTACACGTGAAGGCTAAGATGAAAGAAGGGAAGGGAATATAAAAGGGGAAGGATTCCATTACAAAAAGGAGGATGAAAAATGAGAAAGAAAACTATTCTATAACCAAGAACTTGAATATTTGTATAAGTTTAAGAGAAATATATATAAGAACATACCATTTTCGGACTTGATCAAGGAGCGTTTTTCTTTTCCACATGTTTGTCTTAGTCATTCCAACACCAACTAGCCTATTGTGATCTACATTTTAACTCATTGAACGTTTAGTAACAAACTCACTCTCTAACAATTCTATTGTTTTGGGCTTATTGGGCCATTGTCCAAATCTCTTAGGCTATGGACCAAAATGTGTCCTTAAAATAAATATTGGGCCTAGAACCCGTAGTTGTGCAAAATATATATCCCATTTAATTGTCAATTTGTTACACCAAATTGCTACAATTGTTTAGATAGAGACAACAATTTAATTATTTTTATCAACTAAATTAAAATTAATTCTTGTTATATATCTACTTTTACATTAATAAAATAGTATTAACTTTTTAAAAAAAGTTTTTAATTTACAGGTCTTTTGTTCTTAACAACCTCTTTTTTTTCTTTTTCGTTTTCATTCTGCTACCTTTAATATCAAATTCAAAGTAATTAAGTAAAGGTATCTCTCATTCGAAGGGACGTAGACTACTCAAGAATTTTACATTTCATTGATTTTACGTCGTAATTTTTAATTGAATAAAAAATTCATAAAATAAAATCGAAATCTACAAAAAGAAAAAAAAAAAAAAAAGAATTAACATATAGTAACCTTACTATAACATCATATATAAGTATTATATAGAGAGGAGCTGCTCATATTTTTGTGAAGGCCTATTCGTTAGTTTCAAACCTAGATACCAGTAAATTCTTCATCTCATGAGATATACATTTGGTTAGGATTTTTTTTTTTTTTTTCCTGAGAATATTTCACGGTAAGAGTCATTTGTACAAGTTTTCTACTTTCCATGATTAAGGCTTTGAAATTTAGAATTTCATATATCAGTGGAATACTTTGACAAAATTAACAATCTTAATTGGATTGATCTTTCTGGGAAGGTTTATAAATTAGTATATATATAATACTTATTAATTTGGTTAGTTTATAATGATGTGGTGATAGCTTGATGCTTATAGCACAATACCTTAAGCTAACTCCTTTTATATTGGTTACTTATTGGTTAACTAAATTTATATTAGAAAAGATAGATTTTTTTACACATAAGTTAGAGTGTTACTTGTTGATCCTATACTTAAACATTAATTTGATAGTTAGCAAGAGTTAAAAGAAAGTGGAATGTACTTAATATTTAGTTATTATATCTCAATAAAATTATATTTTTCTATAAGCTCATTACTAAAACTATGCAATGCACAAGATTTTCATTTTTTTTTCATTTTTTTTTTTCATAAACATATGGGGCAACCTTCAATAGAGTAGGGGCGGCTTGATGCATTTAGGAGCCTAAGGCGAAAATTGATTATATTGTTTTAGATGCAAAATTACTACTAATTAACATGAACAATGTAGAATTTTTTCTTTTTTTAGAAATTTTATAGACACAAAAAATTTGACAAAACTTTTCACACTTGTTGATATGACAAATTGATAGTGGTAAGTAAAAGAGTGGGGTTAATGGTAGACCTAGATGAAAACTAGTAAAAATTTGCTAACTCAACTCTTATTATTATTTTATTTTTTAGAAGTGTAACATTCACAATATTTTTCATAACAAATCCTAGGTTTTAAGTTGCTTCTTGTTTTCTATTTGAAAACACCACTATAATTATTTTTTTTGTCATCAATAACAGGCTATAACAACCTATTATTTAGCATTTGTTGTATAAGTGTTGTGAAAAATATTGTGGAAGTAGCATTTTTCTTTCTTTTTTGTTTGTTTTTCATTTGATAAAAAATATTATTTTATTTATTGATTATAAATAATACTGGTTAAAATTTGGGGGCTTTTTTTTTTTTACTTAGGGCCTTAAGCGACTGCATCTATTGCTTTTACTATTCAGCCGGCCTTGCAATGGAGCCACCACCTAGGCTACAAACATCCCAAATGGGTACCTGCCTTTTGAAAATGACATGCACCACATATTCTTGCCATTGGGATTTTACTGCATGTTAGAAGATTAGTTTGTGGACACGTAACGTAAGTGCCCTTAACTCAGATAAGAAGAAGGTATATCTCATCTATACATCAGGGCTTTATAGTTGGTGTTAGGGACTTCATGCCCGTGGGTTCCAAGTCAGAGACTCATAATCCAGCCACTGCTCAATAGTCTGATGCACAAACCAAGTTGCGTAGCTGAAAGCAGCCTGGGACTTTGCGGGGCTCGTCGGCTCCCACTACTTTCCAAAACTGATAGCAATACTATATTTAGCATCAACTTATTCATTTATATTTTAAACTTCTTCTCTTTTATTATAGATAGGATAATATTAGCATCCAATCTTTATTATCAGGTCAAATTACTAATTAAATTTTGGTATAAACAAGGTTCACATTATAAATTTTTTATTCGACAACAAATAACTTTAACAAATGAGTTAATTGGAATATATTTTAAACTCATTTTTCAAGGCTATATCTCCACTTAAGATATTATTTTATAAGTGGATTCAATCCAAATATCTTAACTTGTTGACTAGTTCATTTCAGGAAATTGTGATTCAAATAAGTAATAGAGTAAGCAAAATAGAAGATATACAATATCATATTTATGTTTTTTTTTTTTTTTTTTTTTTTTTGCTAAGTAATTACAGATGTGAGAAGTAGATGCAGGTTTATGCTCCCCAACCTACCCAAAAAAGAAGTACCTTAACTCCTAAATTGCTTAGGCACTTATAAAGTAAATATCACATTTAAATGTTTCCATTAAAAGAGAAATAGAGATAATATGATTAGTATTTCACATTTGTTTCATTTACCATTCATTTGAGAAAGGAAAATGAATGGAATGAATTGAAAGAAACTTTTAGAATATTCAATTTCATTCTTCTATTTAAAAGTTTAATGGGAAGAAATGTAATGACTACGAGAGAATACCTATTTCATTCCATTCCCTACTACGTATTCTTCTCAAAAGTGACATGAACACTAATTCCTTTATGAAATTGAAGTGAAATACCAGATTTTTTCCAAATTTGAGAAAGAACAAATAAAAGCTTAGTGGTATATAGTAAGCAGTTTAACTGTTTCCTTTCCAATTCTCCTTTTATAAACTCTCAAACATACTTGAAAAAGCACATCAAATCTCATTCCATTCCATTTATTGCTTTATGAATCATATATTTCATTCCATTCCATTCTTTTAAAAACTTCTAAATAGAGTGTAAGAAATAAATAAGTGTTCTTTTCACTTTTAGGAGGAATTTCTTAGGAGGGATGAAATGGAATGAGTATTCCCTCATAGCAATTTCTTAATTAATCATTCTTATTAAAATTTTAAAAAAATAAATGAATTAATGTAATATTTTTTTCAAAAAATAAAAAATTCATTTAAATCCAATTCATTTCATTCCATTCATTTCCCTTTCTCCTAAATAGACAACTATAATTCTTAGGTAACTCTACAATAAATTTCCTAAAATCCTATTCATCCATTTTAAAAATGAGTAAATTATATTTTCTTATATCAATAACTTAAATAAATCTCAAAATGAAACTTGAGACATAATTGAATTATAATAAACTTATAATTTGCTTTTTAGAAAGCATAGAATGGACATTCTTATCACATATTATCCATAATTCAAAGTTTGGGTGTATGGATAACTATTTGCTATTCAACAAATGTATCTTTAAAAATCAACTTGAGATAGCATGAATCCTAAAGAAATGCACCCTTGCTTTTTTCTTTTTCTTTTTCTTTTTTCCCTTCTCTCTTTTTAGTTTCAGTTTTATTTCTTTACGGTTTTGAAATACACAAAATAAAATTACCTCCAAACTAAATCCAAATTCAAATAAGTATATTATTATACCCAAAGAATAGTTAGCTACAGATATTGGCAAAGAAATATGTTGAATAAAAATCCCATTAATAACAAATGCTCTTAAATCTAATATATATATATATATATATATATATGGTTTTCTTCTTCTTAGAACATGTTTCTTTACATGTTAGATTTTTTAATTTCAATTTGATAATGATTGAATGGCATTGCTCGAGTTCTACTATGTTCCAAGGGTTGCATTGTTCACCCATGAAAGTGGTATATAAGCTATATAACCTGGGTTCAGAACGTCATGAGATAGTTCGATCGATATTTGGTAGGTGAGTTAAGAGTATTGAGATGACCTTTCCTTATTACGAGAGGACTAGGAAGGATGCATCAGATTATATTTTTTTTAGAAGAAATTTTTATTCCAGCATAGAAGAACTTATTATTCTTTATTATATCTATGCTTGTGGCACAAAAGTACAAACACATTTTTATGTTTAAGTACATGTTTATGTTAATCATGTTTGTTAAAATCATTAACAAATAGTTAAGTGCAAGTTGATTTTTATAGTTTGATTTACATGTTACTATTAAAAGATTAAATATTTTGTATATTAGTTGAACATCATTTGTTATAATATTTGTTTGAATTTCTAAGTAGCCAATAATTTCTTCTTCTTCTTCTTCTTCTTCTTTTTTTTTTTTTTTTTTTTTTCCTCTCTTGAATACAGATTAAGGTCTCTAATGCATATGTAGAGCATTCAGTAAAAAAATAAATTTAAAAATAAAAAATCATAATTTTTTCTACTTCCAAATCGATCAATTATACATGTGTTGTTGCTTACAACAAAGATAGTCACAACCGGAGGTATTCTACACTTCACCCTTTGGAAACATTATTTTAAACTTTAACCATTAGCATCATTATAGGAGATATAAATCTATCTAATAAATAATTAATCGCATCGAATTATATTATTTTATATATTTCAATTGTAATATATTCAACCGCATTCATGAGTATAGAAAATTAGAAACAATAGCACATAGCTGCACATGTAACAATTGAGATTTCATTGATTACAAAATTTGTGGCACAATAGTTCTGATGAGGTTGTTGATGAGCTTATTAAAAGTTACATCGTTGGAAAATCAGAGGGAAAGCTAAATGAGATAGTTGCTGGTATATGATTAAGTGATTTTTGATGTGTCATTTGTGATAGGTTATATGAACTTATAGTTACAATTTATTACTTCTTCTTTTTCCCTCAAAGCATATGATATCTTAAACTCAAATGGGAGTGTATTTAATGTCACAGTGTGGTATTCATCCAATATGAATTTTTGGCAGATTTTACGCCTTGTTAATCTGGTATAGATTATATATAAGTTTTTCTTTTTATATCTCGCTTGTGATCAATTTATATTAGTCTTCTTAAACGACAATTAATTAAACTTTAACATTTATAGGTAACCAATGCCTACCTTAATTATGTTCATGGACCTGGAACAATATAGGTAATGTTTGATGTTATGAAGGCTGAAACTCTAAGCCGTCGTAATACCTGCTTCTTGCTGCTCCTCCAGTTGTCATTCTACAGTACCCACCTTTTTTTTGTACTGTACCCACTTATAAATCTAACCATTGATTTCACTTCTCCCTTTTCCCTGAATTTATCGTCAAGATTTGGGCCTTTTTTTTTTTTTTTTTTTCCTTTAGGAATTTTGGAACACAATCATTAGTAATGTTGTGAAATCTGAATTGAAATTTCGTAATAGGCAAATTCAAATTGCAAATCAAGCCACTTGCTTCAATTTTCCCCCAATGGAAACCCATGTGAAAATTTCCCATTGAAGAAAAACAAAGAAGAGAGGTGAGAAATCAACATGAACAGAGATAGTTCTCTTAAAGCAACTTCAAAATTTTCTGAGCAAAGTCAACTTCCTGTTATAAATGGTAAAGGTAATGGTCAATTGGTGTATAAAAAAAAAGGGTCGAAGAAGACACAACATGATTCACGTGTTAAAAATGGGAAGCCATCAAGTGTGTTCAAGAGGAGAGTATTTTGCTTCTCAAAATCGTTTCTTGAGAATAGGGTAAGTTGCTAAAATTCATACTTCAATTTTGCACTGCAAGAACCTACTTGGTATAATTATCACTATTTAGAAGTTCAACGATGTGCCTCTGGTTGTGAATGTGTATGTTAAATTGTAAATGTAGAAGAAATGTACACTGGGTATTTTTAATAAATCTTGAAAATAGTATCTATGTCATTTGCAAAAAGAAAATTTGTGCACTGAATAGGACCTGGAATGTGAAACATGAACTTGCAGTCTTGCGAACCTGCTTGAAAGCTGAAACTAAAGGTCTTTGGTTGCTATGTTAAGAATTCTATATTTAATGGTAGAGAACATATTGCTTTTATATTAAACAATTTGGGTTTGGATTAGGCTTCTGAGTTCTTTCCATTAACTTGAATTATATGTGAGGTTTGGTGAACTGAGTCAATTTAGCTTTGTTAAGAAATTGTTTGATGAAATGTCTGTGTGAGTTGTGTATTTTAATGCATGTGTTTTTTGTCTGAGATTTTGAGCAACTAAAATATTATTGTGAAATTTTATGTCTATTGCATTTTCTAGTACTATTATCTAGTGAGGGATTGGGGTCCTGACTCCTGATGAAGGTTAATGGAAAAAATGGCTTAAACATTGCAGTTCGGTTTTTCCAGAACCATCATTTTATTATACTGGGCAATCAAGTTCGTAGCTAGTTTTATTTTGTGTTAGTAGTTATGGATATGTGCTTTTAGAGCAGTCCATCTAGCCTTGGTCCTACTCGCCTATAGTAATTGAATTTGTTTCCCAATCTCTCTGAAGTATTGGAAGAAAGTTGACTTTTCTACCTCTAGTGAATGGGTCCAATGGGAGATTATTTTTATGGCTTATAGATATATAGATTTGTCTTTATTTTCTATTTTTGTTTTCAGTTGTGGACCATAAATATAGGATCCCCTGCCTAGCATTGAACACACCCCCCCCCCAAAAAGATCCTCTCTTATCATATTCATTGGATATTTGGAATTTGGTTCTGTTATGTTTGATGTTATTTGGTGAGAGTGAAATAGGCTAACGTTTGAGGATATGGAGAGTAGAAGGAACTAGCTTCTAGCTTATTTTGTTGGGGACTCACAAATAGAGATTCAATTCTAATGCTATTGAGTCTATCCTTTTGTACATAATCCTTTGTATTTTTTGTAATTCCTTAGGCTACTTCTTGCCTTTTCATTGAATGATGTAGTCTTTTTTTAATACATTTTTATTACTTATCAAAAAATAATTGAGAAGCATGCATTTTTTTTTCTTTTTTTGGTTAGTGGTTTGCTATTGGTTTGAAACACCCCTGTATGAGAAGAAAGAAACAAATAGCTCTTAATTCATTTAAAAGAACAAAAACATAGGATAGTTAGTCATGATTTCATTTGGTAAAATTGCTGCAATAAGGCTCACTGCCACTTAAAAAAATTAGTGAATTACTAAATGTTGAAACTACATGTTCATGAAATCTTGACATTGATCTAACACGTCTTCTAACTTTCAGGATATAGACCCATGATAGCTACCGTTAAAGACAATATGGATTCAAATGATTTGTAAAATGAAGAAGAATGAATTTGTTAAAATGTGTCAATTAAAAGCATGCAAGATGAATGGGCCTTTGCTCATTTTGCACATTTTCTTTTTGAATTAATCTTTAGGAATTGTGATTTTTTTTGTTTGATTTTCATGTTCTTTTTAATGCAGCATTTGCACCCATGAATGGAGGAATTGCTTCTGAGTTACCTAATTCAAACTCCTAGAAGCAACCATTAACACATAGTGAAAGTGACTGACGGGACTGTGTATACCTAAATAAAGAAAAGGAGCAAGTTGGGACAATTTTCCTTCAGTTTTTCTCTCCCTCTATTACTGCTGTTGTCATTGTTTCAGCCAAGACAGCAGCTGGAGCCTGTCCCATTACTGTAGCCGAATAGCCATCTTGTTTTCTTTGTTGGATGTATGTGTAATTAGGTGTCATAGCTCTTCTTCTTTTCTTTTCTTTATTTTTATTTTTTATTTTTTGATGGGTCTTCTTCTTTTCTTTGTATGTGAAATTATATTTTTTGGGGGTAGCCGCCGGGGGGGGGGGGGGGGGGGGGGGGGGGGGGTGGTGTGGTGGTGTTGAAATCTAATTGAAATGTTCAGAGTGAAAAAGAGAGAAGTATTATGACTGTAGAGAGGGAAAATTCCCGACCTATCACAAGCTGACACGTCACATTACCAAGTCCACAAAATACAGCCAATTACAGAACACCATGTATTACTGCTAGGTTTTGCTATCACTATTCAGAAGCCAACAAAAATTTGCCAAGTGTCATGCAAGAGCCAATCACGCATCAGTGCACATGTAAGCGATGACTCAAGCAGCCTCGCACGTGTAAGCGATGACTCAAGCAACCTCGCACGTGTAAGCGATGACTTAAGCGGACCAATCAAGCTGTGACATGTGTCACCAATCAAGCTCCGCCACGTGTCGCTCACCCACCCCAAAACTCCTATAAATAGAAGCCTTCCTGAGACATTTAGAGGACCAAAAAAATTCAGAAGTGAAAAAGCTCTGTGAAGATCAAGCCTCAAAGCCTTCAAGAACTTCAACCCCAAAATCGAAGAACATTCGAAGCAGAATCATCAAGATCATCTGCCTAGATCCTAAAGTTCACGGGAATCAAGCCAAAAGTGTCCGAAAACATCAACAACTCACAAATCATTGAAGCTCAACGGATTCAAGCCTCTAAAGCTCCGAAGAACTTCCACCACAAACCTTCGAAGACGAAGAACGCACGAAGAACACGAAGAACGAGAAGAACAAAGGATTTCTAAACAAGCTCATAGCCAGAGATTCATTGTAATTCCGTTTCAGTAATCTTCGATCCATCCATCAACCAAATTGAAGGATATTTTGTGTTCAAGTCAAATCCACATTACCATAAATCTAATCAATAAGTTTTGCAAGGAGATCGAATCAGAGGATCACTCTTTTGTAATTCCAGAGAATTGTACCACACAATCATAAATACAAATTCGCATTTGTGAAACTATTTTACTTGTTTGATTTATTTCGAACTAGAAATTTAGTCGCTTACAAATTCTGGCACGCCCGGTGGGACATCTCTGCCTCTCATCTCATTCTCCTTCAAAGAAAGAAATCAACATCACCATCTTGCTACCTACTTCAATGGCCTCTAGCAAGAATATCCGAAAATCAGTGGTTGATGATTCCAGTGTTGATGAGTATGTCGGCCCAATCACTCGCAGTCGATCTAAAGCTCTTGATCGACTCCAACCTCAACCAACCCAAGAAAATCAATCTCCTGCTGACATTTCTCTGGACTTTCTTGCAAATAGGAAAGCTACCATCAAAGATTCATCTACCTCGGAAGATTTGGAAATCAGTAATGAATCGTCCCCAACAAAGACCTTTTCTATCAACTCTTCGCCCGTGATGAGAAACTTAAGGAGTGAAGTACCACTAACTCATCTTGTTTCATCATTTTCTTCATCATCTATAGAGGTCATGCCAGTAATGATGACTAACACCTCTACCATGGAAGAAAAGATGGCTGAAATGGAACAAAGAGTCATCCTTCTCACAAAGGCACTTGAAGAAAAGGACGTCAAAATTGCAACCCTAATGAACAAGCTGGAGGTACAAGATTCGGGTGAATCAAGCCTTGGCCCTGAGCAGCCACCTGGCTTTACCTTCAAAGGAGAAAACGTCAAGGGTGATAAAGGAAAAGGAGGTGAAGGCACTTCTCAACACGGACATTCCACCTCAATGGCCTCAATATCTGTCCAACAACTACAGGATATGATTACAAACACCATTCGAGCATAATATGGAGGTTCTTCCACAAGTTCTCTCATATATTCCAAACCCTATACAAAGCGCATTGATAACATGAGAATGCCAAATGGGTATCAACCTCCCAAGTTCTTGCAATTTGATGGCAAAGGAAACCCTAAGCAACACATTGCTCACTTTGTAGAAACTTGCGAGAACGCAGGGACTCAAGGAGGCCTCTTTGTAAAGCAGTTTGTCCGTTCCCTAAAGGGGAATGCCTTTGATTGGTATACAGACTTAGAGCCCGAGTCAATCGATAGCTGGGAACAACTTGAAAGGGAGTTTCTCAACCGATTCTACAGCACACGACGCACGGTAAGCATGATGGAGCTTACCAATACTAAACAGTGGAAGGATGAACCCGTCGTTGATTATATCAATCGGTGGCGTTCTTTGAGCTAGACTGCAAGGATAGACTTACTGAAATATCTGCCATAGAGATGTGCATCCAAGGCATGCATTGGGGACTTCTTTACATCCTTCAAGGAGTAAAGCCCCGAACATTTGAAGAGTTGGCAACTCGGGCACACGACATGGAATTAAGTATTTCCAGCCATGGAAATACGAAACCTCCCGTACCTGAGGAAAGGAAAGAAAGACGGGAAATAAGGAAAAATGACAGGAATGTGAAAAGTAATATCAAAGATTCAATGAATGTCAATCCTGCCCCAGTCAAAATTTCAACAAAAAATGTGAAGGCCAATGAAAAGAGGCCCGAAGGAGGTCAACAGCGTGAAACGCGTCGCTCATCACTTAAGGAATGGGAACAAAAGGTCTATCCTTTCCTAGACGCCGATATGCCTGAAATGCTAGAACAACTGCTCAAGTTGAAATTAATTGAATTGCCAGAATGCAAACGACCAGAAGAGATGAGAAAAGTTGATGATCCGAACTATTGTAAGTATCATCGCATCATAAGTCATCCAATCCAAAAATGCTTTGTTCTTAAAGAACTCATCATGAAGCTAGCCAAGGAAAGGAAAATCGACTTGGATTTTAATGATGTCGCTCAGTCAAACCCGGTCACATTTTCTTGTGGGTTACCTAGTTCCTTGTCTCCAAATACTAAGCAAGGGGCAAATACCACGCTCATCCATTTTGGTTCTCTAGAACCGGTTCAAATTCAGCTCTCACAAAAGCACCTGATTATAATTCAGATGATGATAAAAGGTCAACGATGGATGAGGAAGAAGGCTGGACGATAGTTACTCGCAAGAGATGGAAGAAGAAACGAGCATTCCCTCTTCATTTGATCACCCTAGAGTCCAGAAGAGCACAAAACCAGATTCAGCCTTGGTCAAAAAGAATGAGTGATAAGAGGCAAGGGAGACTAGGAACAAAAGTGTATGAAGATTCAGCACAAATCCAAAAATCTCGAAAGCTCATCACATTGGAAGAATTCTTCCCCAGGAAATTCTTTCAAAATGACTCAGCCGAGGCCATCCACACAATTTCTCGTTGCGAAATCCAGGACGAAAAGGAGGACGTTGACCATGATGATCCAAAAGAGACCTTGTCATCTTTGGAGAAATTCCAATCTCAGGTCGATGAAGTTGAACCCTTGCAATCCCCCACATCACCAAAAGAAGTGCTCACCCGAGCTCTTGAGGAGCCAGAGATATACGCCCCTCATACCAATATGCTTCAACAAACACAGGGATGTTACGCATGCTCTCCAGACTTGACTTTCACTGATGAGGATCTATTGTTAGGCTCTAAACCCCACAATCGCCCACTCTATGTCTCTGGTTATGCTCGTGAACAAAGGATCGAGCGTATCCTTGTTGATGGAGGTTCAGCCGTTAACATACTTCCAAAAATGACCATGAAACGACTAGGTTTTACTATGGAAGAATTATCACACAGTCGTTTGGTCATCCAAGGTTTTAATCAAGGAGGACAACGTGCAATCGGCCTGATCCACCTATAATTATCCATTGGAGAATTGAAAAGCAACGTCTTGTTCCACGTCATTGACGCTAAAACGACCTACAACATGTTGTTAGGACGTCCTTGGATCCATGAAAATGGAATAGTGCCATCAACCTTGCATCAATGCTTCAAGTTCTTTCAAAATGGAATAAAAAAGGTCGATGCCGATTTAAAGCCTTTTGCAGAAACCGAAGCTCATTTTGCTGATGCAAAATTTTATGCAAAAGAAGACATTTCTAGCGAGGTTCTTCCAGTTGAGATCCCGTCTATGAAAAGTAAACAGGATGAAAAAGAGCATGTTAAATTCATCGCCAAAAAGGACATTTCTTCCCCAAAGAAAGGCCCAGAACCCTTCCTCCAATATATACCATTATCACACTGCAAGAATGGACAATCACCATTCGCGGAATGCCTTCAACCTACAAAAGACATGGGAAGACCTGCAAAGCTCACGATGGAGGATGTAGCCATATTGAAAGAAGATCATGTAATGCCTTTAACTTCATCCATAAATCCTTTACCCTCGAAGCCGTTAAATGGATTCGTGAGGTCTTTGCAAACTCCGATAGAGCATGGTATTCTACCAAGTGGGCGGACAAAAGAATGGTTCGACCCAAAGGCATATAAGCTGTTAGCCAAAGCAGGCTACGATTTCTCAAAACGAGAAGACTTAGGGAAGCTAATTCCAGAAGCCACCGGAGAAAAGATGCATGGCCTTAGCAAAACACAAAGGAAAATGCGGCTTGAAGGGCATGAAATTCATATCCCAAAGACCGGATTAGGTTATACTCCCGAACAACCAGCTCAGATATGGATCAAGAAAAGAAGCGATCCTTCAAGTTCCCAATACATAACGGTGGAGGTCGGCGAAAGTTCAAATCAAAGAAAAGACCATTCTTCACCCCATGTCTCAGTGTTTGATCGAATCGAGGCCTCGTCATCACGAAACACAGTGTTCGACAGGTTAAATACAACTTGTTTAACACCAAATCGGGACACTTTTGCTTGTAAATCAGTCTTTGATCGACTGGGGGCAACGAAAAGGCCTATTGATAGTCATTCTCAAAGTTCAATAAACTTTGACGTTCAAGGGGAGAAGAAAGCCAATGATGAGATTCGCAGTAGCATTCCTTCACGCATGAAACGTAACTTTACCTTGGAAATCAACACTGAAGGATCGCTCAAAGTCAAAAGACGAACGATTGTACATACAAGTCAGTCACCCGTCTATGATGAGGAAATTGAAGAAGTATCATCCTCGTTTCATATTACAATAGAAGAGGGTACACTATCAGATGCTGAAGCAACCAATGAAGAGGTCGATGAAGCTCCTCCAGCCTTGGAAGATGGAGGACAAGCTACAGTTGATGAACTTAAAGAGATCAATTTAGGAACTGCTGAAGAACCCCGGCCAACTTTCATCAGTGCACTTCTCACCCCTAAAGAAGAAGAAGGATATCTCAAGCTCCTAGTAGAGTATAAAGATGTGTTCGCTTGGACTTACAAGGAAATTCCTGGGCTCAATCCGAGTATTGCTCTACACCATTTGGCCGTAAAGAAAGGCGTGCGCCCAGTCAAACAAGCTCAAAGACGCTTTCGGCCAGAGCTTATCCCTCAAATAGAAACCGAGGTCAATAAGCTCATTGAAGCAGGCTTCATTTGTGAAGTGCAGTACCCGGAATGGATTGCTAACATCGTCCCTGTCAAGAAGAAGAATGGACAAATCCGAGTGTGTGTTGACTTCCGGGATTTGAACAATGCATGTCCCAAGGATGATTTTCCATTACCCATAACTGAGGTCATGGTTGATGCCACTACCGGTCATGAAGCTTTATCTTTCATGGATGGATCTTCGGGTTACAACTAAATTCGAATGAATCCTAAGGATGAGCAGCTTACAGCTTTCCGTACCCCTAAGGGAATTTACTGTTACAAAGTGATGCCTTTTGGACTAAAGAATGCTGGTGTTACTTATCAACGGGCCATGCAAAAGATCTTTGATAATGTACTTCATAAAAACGTGGAGTGTTATGTCGACGATTTGGTGGTTAAAACAAAAAGGAGGGAAGACCATCTGGCAGATCTACGATCCGTGTTCACCCGACTAAGAAAGTATCAGCTTAAAATGAACCCCCGCAAATGCGCTTTTGGCGTAACATCTGGAAAATTTTTTGGTTTCATTGTGAGGCACCGCGGTATTGAAATTGACCAGTCCAAGATTGAAGCTATCCAGAAAATGCCAGAACCCAAGAATCTACGAGAACTTAGAGGCTTGCAGGGAAAACTGGCCTACATACGACGATTTATCTCGAATTTGGCCGGTCGATGTCAACCTTTCAATAGATTGATGAAAAAGGATGTGTACTTTGAATGGGATGAGGCTTGTAGCAATGCTTTTGCGCTCATCAAAAGGTACTTGCTTAATCCTCCAGTTTTAGGCGCTCCTATCCCAGGAAAGCCTTTGGTGCTGTATATTGCGGCCCAAGAAAAGTCTCTAGATGCTCTTATAGCGCAGGAAAATAAAGAGGGGAAAGAAAGAGCCTTTATTATCTAAGTCGAACTCTTAATGGGGCTGAATTAAATTATTCTCCTATCGAAAAGATGTGCCTCGCTCTTTTCTTTGCCATAGACAAACTGGAGCACTACATGCAAGCATATACAGTCCGTTTGATAGCAAAGGCGGATCCGATCAAATATGTCCTCTCCAGGCCAGTGGTTTCGGGTCGTATAGCTTGATGGGCAGTCTTGCTACAACAATATGACCTTGCATACATTCCACAAAAAGCTGTCAAAGGACAAGCATTGGCAGATTTCTTAGCTGATCACCCAGTTCCATCTGATTGGGAGTTCTCCGATGATTTCCCGGATGAAGATGTGTTTTACATTGAAGAAATGCCACCATGGATTATGTTTTTCGATGGGGCTGCACGTCGAGAAGGAGCGAGGGCAGGTGTAGTGTTTGTTTCTCCACAAAGGCAAATACTTCTGTACTCGTTCTCATTAAGCGAACTTTGCTCTAACAATGTAGCTGAATATCAAGCATTGATTATTGGTTTACAAATGGCCATTGAGATGGGCATAGCGCAGCTTGAGATCTTTGGGGATTCCAAATTAATTATCAACCAAATCTTGGAGCAATATGACGTCAAGAAAGAAGACCTCATCCCCTTTTGCAAATATGCGAAGAAATTGCTAGCAAATTTTGAGGCCACCACATTGGAGCATATACCAAGGAAGGAGAATAGACAGGCCGATGCTTTAGCTAATTTGGTTACTGCCTTAGCATTATCCCAAGAAGAGACAACCAAAGTCGCTATTTCCCAAAGGTGGGTGGTACCTCTCGTGGTTGAAGAAGAAGAAGAAGAGCAAGCCAACATCATTTCTGTATGCCTTGTCGAAAAAGAAGATTGGCGACAAGTGATCATTGAATACCTTCAACATGGAAGACTCCCGGATGATAAACGCCACAGGACTGAAATTCGGCGGAGGGCTGCTCGATTCATTTACTATAAAGACACTTTCTTCCGCTGTTCATTTGATGGATTGTTTCTCCGTTGCTTAGGAGAGGAGGAGGCTAAACAAGCCTTAGAGGAGGCTCATTCTGGCATATGCGGCGCACATCAGTCAGGTCCTAAGTTACACTATAGGATCAAACGAATGGGTTACTATTGGCCTACGATGGTACAAGATTCTATGGAGTGCGCTAAGAAGTGCGAAGCTTGTCAATATCATGCGAACTTCATCCATCAGCCGCCAGAACCTCTACACCCAACTGTAGCTTCTTGGCCTTTTGATGCATGGGGTCTTGATGCAATAGGGCCATTACCAAAGTCATCCGGTGGTCACTTGTACATCTTGGCCGCAACTGACTACTTCTCAAAATGGGCGGAGGCTGTACCCCTTAGGGAAGTGAAGAAAGAAACGGTGGTCAATTTCATTCGAACTCATTTGATCTATCGGTATGGTGTCCCTCGGTATATCATAACTGATAATGGCAAACCATTCTACAATAGGTTGATGACAGAGCTATGCGAGAAGTTTGAATTTAAACAATACAACTCCTCCATGTACAATGCCCCGGCAAATGGACTAGCTGAAGCGTTTAACAAAACACTTGGCAGTTTGTTGAAAAAAGTGGTATCCAAGACAAAGCGAGATTGGCATGAAAGAATCGGAGAAGCATTATGGGCATATCGAACAACATTTCGAACGCCTACTCAAGCAACGCCCTATTCTCTTGTCTACGGAGTTGAAGCCGTCCTTTCGTTAGAACGCCAAATCCCATCATTACGGATTGCCATTCAAGAAGGATTGACTGGAGAAGAAAATGCCAAGCTCAGGTTGCAAGAATTAGAGGCGCTTGATGAAAAAAGGCTCGAGGCCCAACAACGCCTTGAATGCTACCAAGCTCGTCTTTCAAGTGCATTCAATAAAAGAGTCAAGCCACGATCATTCCAAGTTGGTGAATTAGTCCTCGCCGTTCGAAGACCTATCATCACAACTCATCGTACAGGCAATAAGTTCACTTCAAAATGGGATGGACCTTATGTTGTGCAAGAAGTCTACACCAATGGAGCTTACAAGTTGATTGATAATGATGGTGTAAGGATCGGCCCCATCAATGGGAAGTTCCTCAAACGCTTCTATGCTTGAAAATCAAGGATTGCTCCTCGGTAAGAGCTTAAACTACCCACTGTAGTGCTGCAAGAGTACATGATGTCTTCCCGTTACCCTTCAAAGCTTACCAATAAAGAGAAATTAATCTCACTTCATGACAACAATTGCGAGTGTGGCGTAGCGGTTGGACGCCCGTGTCACCCTTGAGGCCATCTCGGGTTCGATCAGTGGTGATACCCACTATTACATGATGACTTGATCCCTCTCAAGGGTACGTAGGCAACTTAGTATCCTTTGCTGAGTTCAGTCACGCACTAAAAAAAAAATGAATGAAGGAATAGAAAATAAAGTCTTCTTTATTGATTGATGAAAGGAAAATAGTACAAGAGGAAAGCATGTTGACATATATGAAGGGAATTAAAACGAAAGAAATTATGACATCCATTTCAAATCTTTCAAGCTAGAACGATTATCTTCCAGAAGGACTCGTATCTTCTCTAAAGCCTCTATATCCTGGTCTTCAAGAACGGGGGCAGACTTGACTTCTTCAAGTTGTTCTTCTAAGTCTTGCACAATATTGTCTTGTTCAACTTGATGAGTCTCAATTTGAGAAAGCGATTGCTCTAGTTGGACGAGCTCGATTTTCAGGTCGACCATCCTCAATTTAACAGCATCAAGTTTGGTCTTCAAAGATGCTTTCTTCTGCGATGCTTCAGAAAGGAGGAATTCAACTTCAGTCTGGCGTTGAGATAAGATAGTAGGACTTGGTCGTTTGTTCAGAGATTCCTTCATCTTCAAATAGTCTGCGATACCCTCACAATATTTGTCAACATTCTCACGCAAGTGTTGAGGGTCCACTCCAAAACTTTCAACCCCACTATAAATTTCATGTACTTCAGCTTGTGGGAGGATGGTGTCTACAGAAAGATTCGAAAGTCTATTTAGAAGAACATCTCCTAGCATAGAAGCCCCTTTCCTACGCACGGAAGAAATATGCGCCTTGGCTTGAAACACAGAGACTTCCGGAGGTTTAGTCGGTTGCAGGGATGGGAGAGGTGCCCTTTCTGTCTCAATCGGAAATTTGGACGACGTACCAACATCAGCAAACTTACACCTCCTGAGATCTGAACTCTTCACAGATGGTTTTGAAATAGAAGACTCACTGTTTGCAAAAAGATGCGCATGATTAATAGAATTCTCTGGATCAACACCCTCCATTGGACTCTTCGAATGTCTCCAATTGGAGCCTAGGTCATTACACACCTCCTCTTCAGAAATTTTAATGGCATCTCTAACTGGTACAACAAATGGACTTTTGGTGCCTTGACTGCAAGTGACTTCGTTATGTTGAGATGAGTCCTTTGAATGATTACCATCTTCAAAACGACGTCGTGCAAACTTTGACAAAGGCTGTGGAATGTATGGGTCTTGTAGTTCCCTCTTTCCCCTCTGAGGTTTGTTAGATGTTACTAACTTAACAGGGAAGGAGGCAATGTCAGCAAGAAGATCTGTTCCTTTGGTAAAATCATTTCCGCAAACACTTTCCCACCATTGTTTGTAGCTATGTCTGACTCGACTTCCAAAGTCGGTGGCAAAAGCTGAAATGAGTACCTTAGAATCTGTGTTGCATCGAGTGAAGGATTGGTAGAATTGGCATAGGTCTTTTAAAGAACCTGTATGAATTTCTTCCTTCAAATCACCTGGAATGTCTTGATGAAATCCAAAACGCCGACTGAATCTGTGAGGACTATATGGCTCTACAATGTGTTGATCTTCACATCGAAGTGACAAGTACCCCGAGCGAAGGCTCATAAAGTAGTCAAACTTCTGAATGGATAAACGATCATTATCAATAAAAGTCTGGTCGTAGTTTTTCTTGAAAGCAGTTCGGTGCCAAAGAAAGTTGGTGGCGTTTCGTATGTGCTTGCGTGCAGAGAATTCATTGAACGGAGAGGCATAGCCCACACCAGAATATTTAGTCATCAAAGCATCAGATGGTTTATCATGGGTAAGGCGATTGCTTCGGAAGAAATGACCTACCCAGGCATAAACATAGTGGATGGCAAAACTAGCTCCAGACTTGCTCGGGGTAGGAGAGGAAGAAATAGTGTTAAGTCCACGATAAATGCTAGCCAATACTGGGGAAGCAAGGCCGAATGAACGACCATTAGCTATGGAACTAGCAATCTTGAAAGTGCCTGGACGAATACTGTTCTGATCCTTGATAGGAAAGACAAATATGCACAGCCAACAGGAAAGAAGCGCCGATAAGTAGGTCTCCTCCTTTAAATCACCTTCAACTTGAAGATCCGCAAAGACCCCGTGTTCTTTATCAAGCCAGGGTCCATGCTCCTTTATCTCACCTAAAGGATTCTGACTACACTTGGGAATGGTTGTCCGTCTCGCTGGTTTTCTAGGAGCTGGGTACTTGTTATTTCCTCTATACCAAAAAGTAATCCAGTCGCGAACACTTACTTTCCCTTGTCTCTTCAACCGGTTTTGAAGATGATGATACGCTAGGAATAGGTAGCGACAGCTGTACGGCAGATAAGGTCGTCCTTGGTCATTGATTCCATCTAGCTCTTGCGCATTGGGTACTACTTCGTCATAAAATGCACCGGTGCAAGGAAGTCCACCGAGAACGAAGAGATCCCATGGGGTGATGGAAATTTCCCCAACTGAGGTATGGAGGGTATTGGTTGACGAACTCCAACACTCACAAAATGCTTTCATAAGATTCTCATTATAATCATATGTGAACAAAGAAGCAAAGACAGCACTGTAGAGGTGGGTTACATCAAGGAGGTGTTTACACCGACTGAGCACATCTTCTAGCCAATCCCAATAAAGGGAGAAGTAGGAAAACCCTCCATTCACGCTAAAGGAAAAATCCCAATCCGCACGTTTTGCAATTATCTCTCGCCCTAAAGTGTTATACGGCTTTGATCTAGCAACATTTTTGTGGTGTGAAGCAAGAAGGACAGTTGTTTCCAAGTTAGAGCCGCCATCAGAAGGGACGATCTGTGACCATTTCAGCAAATGGAGAGGATAAGAGTTACGACCCCATTTTTCTGAAAATCTTCCAATTATGGGTGGACGAACAATCAAAGTCGTAGCCTTCGCATCCTTGCCATCTTTCTTCCTATAAATAAACAAAGCTGATTCTTCGCCAATCTTCGAATCTTTAAAAAAGAGCATCATGATAGCTGTAAAAAAAAAAAAAAAAAAAATTATTATTATTATTATTATTAATTATCAAATAATAGAAAATGAATAAATAAATAAAAAAAAAAAAAAAAAAAAAAGAGAGAAAGAGGGCGTGCATGGTTTCTCCATAGTATTATGTATGCTTGTTTTTAGAGGTTATGTTTGCACAAGCTAGTGCATGCCTGAGTGGCTTTATATAGAGATCCACAGAAGCTTCTTGCTTTACGGAGCCAACTACCACCAACTCTTTGAGATCAGCAGAGACACTCAGTAGTTACTCTACAACCACTCCCTGCCTGGATTGTCAAGCGTTGTCAGAACGGCAAGCGCCAATGTAGACCAAGGTGGCAACAAATCCAACAATGGCTGCGGTCTCCCACTCCAAATTTCTACAATTTCTGACAAGGTTTCACAAAAAAATCAACCCACATAAATCCTCTAAAGACTTTGATATACAAAACCCAGAAAAAAAAAAAAAAAAAAAAAAAAAAAAAAAAAAAAAAAAAAAAAAAAAAAAAAAAAAAAAAAAAAAACCTTCAGCAACGGAGCCAACTGCCACCAACTCCTTGAGATCAGTAGAGACACTCAGTAGTTACTCTGCAACTACTCCCTGCCTGGATTGTCAAGCGTTGTCAGAACGGCAAGCACCAATGTAGACCAAGGTGGCAACAAATCCAACAATGGCTGCGGTCTCCCACTCCAAATTTCTACAATTTCTGACAAGGTTTCACAAAAAATCAACCCACAGAAATCTTCTAAGGACTTTGATGAACAAAACCCAGGAAGATCTTCAGCAGCGGAGCCACCATGCACCGCCACGCACGGCCACAAACTCGCGAAGACCCACGGTTTAATCCTTCAAATCCGTGCAAATCGGGACACCAATTCAGAAAACAGAAACCACCACTAGATCCATCGGTTCACGATCTACAAAACCCAAAAAAAATTCAAGCCCAGAAACGGCCGCATCCGCCTCCGTGCGCCGCCACAATCTCTCAATGAACCGCGACCTAAGCCTTCGGATTTGTACAAACCTGCTCAGAAATTTACAAAACTGACCAGACAGGGGTCTCGAACGGCCTTGTATCAACAAAACCCAAAAATTTAAGGCCCAAAAGCCCAAGCACGCGCCGCCACGCGCCGCTAAAAGATTTGACGGCGCGGCCTTCAGTCTCACGCGCCGATGAGGCAGCCAGAGCCCACACGTGCCACGTGCCACACGTGCCCTAGACGTCATGGATGACGTCATCATCCACACGTGCCACACGTACGCCTAGTGTTATGACGTCATGGATGACGTCATTATCCACTAACCGGTTGACCCGTTTGATCAGACAACCCGGTTTGACCCGGACCGACCCGCAAAATTGACCCGGATCCGAACCGCCTGAAAAAAAAAAAAAAAAAAAAAAAAAAAAAAAGTGAGAGAAAATACCTTGACCAAGTAGACCCTTGACCATGGCCAAAAAGTCAAAAATTTCAGAACGGACCTGTCCCACTCAATTTTTCGAGTACATTCCGATTTTGGGACCCATTCCTTCATTCGAGGCTCGAAAATTGTGCAAACGTCCAGTCTCCAAAAAGTTGACTTTTGTGCAAATGTTGACCAAATGTCAAAATTTTTGAGATGGACCTATTTTGCTCAATTTTTCGAGTACATTCCAATTTTGGAGTCCGTTTCATCATGTGAGACTCGAAAACTGTACAAATGGCTCAAATTCCAAGATAGTTGACTTTGATGTTGAAATCAACCTAAAGTCAAAATTTTCAAGTCACACTTGCCTTTCTCAATTTTTCGTGTACATTCCAAATTTGGGGTCTGTTTCTTCATTTGAGAATCCAAAATTGCTCAAATGGTGTGATTCTACAACTGTTGGCTTTGAAGTGAACTTTGGCCAAGAATCAAGACATTCGAGCAAAACTTGTCCTGTTCGGACCTTCTCAAAGATTCTGATTTTGAAATCCACTTATTTTGGATTTGGTGATCACCAATCAAACCCCCACATCTTTGAAGTATTGACGATGTCCAAAACTTAAACTCCTGAGATCAAAATTTGAGATTCATCCATTTAATTGGGATCTCCTCAGGGTTATTCTCCAGACTTCATCAAAACTTCTCTCTCCAAATATAAATGAACTCTCACAAGTGTGTCAGAACTTGAGGTTACACTGGGTCATTAATTCAACCTAACATTCTCATTCGGTGCCTACCATTCCCACCTACCGTTCCCACCTACCATTTCCACCTACCGTTCCCATCTACCATTCCCACAAAAAATTCTCAATTACCATTCTTGACTACTTACCTACCATTCTTCATCTCTCTACTATAAATAGGAGGGCCGAGTTCATCAAAGACTCATCCGAAAAAAAAAAAAAAGAAAAAAAATACGCTGAATCATGAAATGAAGAGTTGCTTCTTTTAGATTTTCAAATCCTCCTTTTCACAACCATTTTTCACTATGATCTCATCATTCTCAACACCTAGCAACCGATTTTGCTTCATAATCGGTTTGAGATCAACCCTCCCATGGTTCGGTCGAAACCCTATTTACAACATCATTGCAGTTTTGAGATCCAAATAAACTTTGTTTCTCCACTCAACGACCACCTTTGTCCATAAAATTACTCGTAACAAGGTCTGCATTTTGGTTCCATGTTTCCTTGGACTTGGTTGGCCAGGAAATCCAAGTCCAGCAGAAGCACCTGTTCCTAACCTCAGGGCTCCTGTAGTCTCTTTCCAATTGCTTGGTCTTCCAGCAGAAGCAGTGGTTCGGAACAAACAGCAACTTGTCTGGTTTCCAAACCAGGTTCACAAGTTAGCTCCATCTTTCATTTTTTCTGTGCTTTTCCAACAAATGGCAGTAAATGAAGATGGTAAAAAAGTGTTGGGGTATCCTACAAATTGTTTTCCATCAACACTTAAAACAACCTCCAAGGTGCCAGCTCATCAGAATTCAGCCTTTGGTGCCGGTAAATGGTCATCAAAGCCTTATTCCATGTCCCCACTACTACGGGACCTAAAGGTCATCGTTGCTGGTACCTCAAAATTTATTTTCTGAAATTACTCCAACTTAAAATCAGCTTGAAGAATTTCAGAAGGTACTCTTCTGAAATTACTTCAACATAACATCCGTTGGCATGGTCCCATCACACAGGCACATTCGGTTACTTGCTGCCAGACCCCATGCAACACACAGTCAGTCCCATATTCAAAGTTGTACTTCCCATAAACATCTACACCAGAAGGGTCCCAGCATACAGGGCTAGCACCATGGTGGTGTATGCTTTTGCTCATTTGCTTTGCTTCATCTCCATCTTCTTCGTTGCCACTACCAGCATACCCAGAATACATAAGCTTCTGAAATTACTTCAACTTAACTTGAGTGATACAATTATGCAGGCGCATTCAACCACTTTCCCACCTGTCCTCGTTGTAATCTAAAGCGTGATCTTCTGAAATAACTTCGCCAGAAGTTCTTAAGAACACGAGGTTAGTTCCATGACCCTGCATGCTGTATCCAGCCACCATTCTCTCATCTTCCCCATCTTCAACATCTTGTGATCGCCGCCAACGATCCAAAATGCTCTTCTGAAAGTACTTCAACTTAATCTCTGCTAAGAAGGCTCCGTCACGCAAGTACGTTCAAATACTTGCAGACCTTTTTCCGGTCTCATCAAAGCCTTTCATATGGGTGGGTCTACTCTTCGGAAATTATCTCATCCTTCTGAAAGCTCCACCACCTTCAACAGCTCCACTACCTTCAACTACTTCACTTAAATAGTCAAGCACCAAAAATCCATTTTTTCGAAACTCATTCCCACACCACACTCTGAAACTGTGTGCATGAACGAGTCTCGAGGGGGCATTTGTAGAGAGGGAAAATTCCCGACCTATCACAAGCTGACACGTCACATTACCAAGTCCACAAAATACAGCCAATTACAGAACACCATGTATTGCTGCTAGGTTTTGCTATCACTATTCAGAAGCCAACAGAAATTTGCCAAGTGTCATGCAAGAGCCAATCACGCATCAGTGCACATGTAAGCGATGACTCAAGCAGCCTCGCACGTGTAAGCGATGACTCAAGCAGCCTCGCACGTGTAAGCGATGACTCAAGCAACCTCGCACGTGTAAGCGATGACTTAAGCGGACCAATCAAGCTGTGACATGTGTCACCAATCAAGCTCCGCCACGTGTCGCTCACCCACCCCAAAACTCCTATAAATAGAAGCCTTCCTGAGACATTTAGAGGACCAAAAAAATTCAGAAGTGAAAAAGCTCTGTGAAGATCAAGCCTCAAAGCCTTCAAGAACTTCAACCCCAAAATCGAAGAACATTCGAAGCAGAATCATCAAGATCATCTGCCTAGATCCTAAAGTTCACGGGAATCAAGCCAAAAGTGTCCGAAAACATCAACAACTCACAAATCATTGAAGCTCAACGGATTCAAGCCTCTAAAGCTCCGAAGAACTTCCACCACAAACCTTCGAAGACGAAGAACGCACGAAGAACACGAAGAACGAGAAGAACAAAGGATTTCTAAACAAGCTCATAGCCAGAGATTCATTGTAATTCCGTTTCAGTAATCTTCGATCCATCCATCAACCAAATTGAAGGATATTTTGTGTTCAAGTCAAATCCACATTACCATAAATCTAATCAATAAGTTTTGCAAGGAGATCGAATCAGAGGATCACTCTTTTGTAATTCCAGAGAATTGTACCACACAATCATAAATACAAATTCGCATTTGTGAAACTATTTTACTTGTTTGATTTATTTCGAACTAGAAATTTAGTCGCTTACAATGACATGTAACTTTTGTTTAGTTGAGAAGAAAAATAAGAGGGTAGTAAATGTAATAATGTGTGAATTTATTGTTTTGCCTCTTTTACATAAAATTAATTTTTTAAATAGCATATAAGAAGAAATATTTTTTTTCAATTATCACTTAAGAAGTAATATTTATTAAAAATAATGTTGTGAAAAAATTATTTATGAGAATTGCCTAGTCTAAAACCACAATTTAACTTAAGATTCTGCCAATGTGGCGGGAGATAACAGACATAATGTACACTTGGAAACGATTTCAATAATATCACATTTTGTGCTAAAATTGTATTTTGAAAACATAATTTTAGTGTAAACACATTCACTTTAAAGTCGTATTTTGGAAAAATAAGTTTAGTACAAAATTTGAAAATTTGTATTTTATTTTGAAATCATGTTTTGATATTTTAGCGTAAAACAAGATTTGATTTTTAAGCTCACTTCATAAAAAGATGCAAGTGAAATGGTAATGTAGAGAGAGTAAGATGCAACCATCTCCTTTCTATCTCTAAAACTTTGTCTCTCACAATCCTCCATAGCTATAACTCACCTTGAGCTTTGTCCAAGGTCGAGAGCCTGGAAACCTATAATTGTACATTAGATTTTTTGTAAAATCCTATATTGAAAACATGGTTCAAGGAGAAGCTATTCTCCATTTCTCCTAAATAATTTTTCCATAATGTTATTGTTAATAATTACTATTATGTAACTCGTGCTTATACACATGAATGATGAATTGTAGTGGTGCTACTGGACATTACATATACAATATCAATTCACTATCACTATCCATGAAATTATACTAAATACAATACAAAATGAAATAATAAATTGGTTCAATAGTATCTCCTAAATTGAATGAGGATAGGTACATGAGATCGTTTAGCTTAATTACAGTTTGTTACGTTCAATATCTTTACATACAAAATATCTAAATAGAAACAATATAAAAATATACTCATTAGTTCAGGGGTCTTTTGGTCATTCTTAGGTTTTGGGGGTATTACGGTCAGTTTTTAGGTTCTAAGGGGATTTCGATAATTTTAGAGGAAATTGGGGGAATTCTAGTCATTTTTTTGGTTATGAGGGAATTTCGGTCCTTTTCTAAGGTTTCCGGGGTTATTTCGGTTATTTTTTAGTTTCTAAGGATATTTTAAGATATTCTCTAAGTATAGGGGGCATTATGGTCATTTTCTTTTCTAAGGGTATTTTGGTCATATTTTAGATTTCATGGTTATTTTAGTCATTTTTTAGGTTTTATAGTAATTTCGGTCATTTTTTAAGTTTCAAGGTCATGTGGTCTTTTTTTTTGTCCTAAGGGTATTTTGGTCATTTTTTAGGTTTCATCGTTATTTTGGTCATTTTTAAAGGTGCAAGGTCATTCAATCAATTTTTTATTTGTTCTAGTGGTATTTTGGTTATTTTTTAGGTTTTGTAGTTATTTTGGTCATTTTTTAGGTTTTATGGTAATTTTCATCATTTATTTAAGTTTTAGGGTGATTCAGTCATTTTTTAGGTTCTAAAGGTATTATGGTCATTTTTTAGGTTTAATCGTTTAAGAGGTATTATGGTAATTGGTGAAAAAAAAATTCATCAAATGTGACAAAAGTACGCTCACATTTGAAGTTGGTACTGCCCATTGTGACAATGAAACTGTTGGACGTAAGAAAAAAACAAGGGTACAACCAAATATGGCAAAAGTATAGTCAAGAATAATGTTGCTACTGCTTAATGTGACAAGTACAAATAAACAATGTATTTGCATGTGTTAGTGTAAAATACACAAGTTTATTGAGTAAAACTACCTATTCACAAGACATTAATTTTGACATATACTTGTCATTGTCCCTATATGTATTTTTAAACCATTCTAATGTGGGATTGCCATCTTTATCAATAATTTTTTGCTACAAACATATATATAATAAGTAAGTAAAAAAGTGACTTCAATGATGGGCCCAAATGTAAAAGTACGATCAGATGTGATATTGGTACTACTCAATGTGATGATGAAATTGTCAAATGTGAAAAAAAAAAAAAATGAACTACTAAATGTGACAAAAGTACTATTAAATGTAATGTTGGTACTGCCAAATGTGACAATGGAACCATCAAATATGAAGAAAAAAAAAAGGAGAACCACCAAATACGACAAAAGAATAGTTACATGTGATATTAGAACTGCACAATGTGAGAATAGAACCGTCAAATGTGAGAAAAAATAAAGGAACCGCTGAATGTGACAAAAGTACAAACACATTTGATGTTGATACTGCAAAATGTGAGGATGAAACCGTTAAATGTGAGAAAAAAAAATAAGGGAATTGCCAAATGTGACTAAAGTACTGTCAAATGTGATGTTGAAACTACATAATGTGAGGATAGAACCTTCAAATGTGAGAAAAAAAAATAAGGGAACTATCAAATGTGACAAAAGTACTATTAAATGTGATATTGGAACTGCACAATGTGAGGATGAAATCGTCAAATGTAAAAAAAAAAAAAAAAAAAAAAAAAAAAAAAAAAAAGGGAACCACCAAAAATGACAAAAGAACTATCACATGTAATGTTGGAACTACATAATATGAGGATGGAACTGTCAAATGTGAGAAAAAAAAATAAGGAAACCACTAAATGTGACAAAAGTATTGGCAAATGTGATATTAGAATTGCACAATGTGAGGATAGAACCGTCAAATGTGAGAAAAAAAAATAAAGGAACCACCAAATGTGACAAAAAAACTATTATATATGATGTTAGAACTGCACAATGTGAGGTTGGAACCATCAAATGTGAGAAAAAAAAAAAAAGGAAACCACCAAATGTGACAAAAGAACTATCATATGTGATATTGAAACTGCACAATGTGAAAATAGAACCGTCAAATGTGAGGAAAAAAACAAGAGAACCACCAAATGTGACAAAAGTACTGTCAAATATGATGTTGGAACTGAACAATGTGAGGGTGGAATATTCAAATGTGAGAAAAAATAAATAAACCACCAAATGTGACAAAAGAACTGTCACATGTAATGTTGGAACTGCACAATGTGAAGATGAAACCGTCAAATATGAGGATTTGGTAACCTGACATAGCAGGTTGCATACTAATGGGTACCATACCCCCAAAAAAACAAGGGGGTACGGTAGAATTACCCTTTCAATTGGGTTATCTTGCTCTAGTTTTATGTAATTCTGTAATTTCTTATTTTAAGAATTTTTTGAATTGTTCTTTATTAGCAATTTGTGCAGTCTCTCTCATTCTTTTCTTGTAGTATATTCATATTACTTGTACTTCACACATACTTAGCTTATATAAGGCTTTATTGTATAGTGTTACACACACAAAATATACATTAATATACAGACAATTTAGTTTTTCACTCTTTCACTTTATATTCTTAATATGGTATCAGAGCTAACCTCGTCATAAAAGATCTCAAATATTTTCCTTTTGTGTGTAATAGCATAGGACAAAATAATGCTAATATGAAATAAATGTAATTAAAAAAAATCAAGTTATTTCATACATTTTAATAAACATTTATGTTTAATTTCATCTTGCTTTTTTTATTTGCAAGTTAATTAAAATTAAAAAATATTTTGTATCTCAATTGCGGGTTTTATCGTAAAAGGTGTTAATATTTTCTCTTTTATGTATATAGAAAAATAATTTGCATATATGAGATGACCATTAAAAAAACCAGGTAATTTATTTTACATGTTTAAAATACAAGTTTATGTTTAAGTACATGTTTATGTTAAAAGAAAAAGTTTGTTAAATTCACTTAAATTAAAAAACACCTAAGTAGAGAAGTTGATATTTTTGTTGTTTGATATTTTTTTGTAATATTTTAAATTCTATAAAGTATAAATTGAACATCATCTGTTATAATATTTGACAAAATTTCTAAAAATGATAGCCAATTATTTTTAAATTTATGGAATAGCTTTTATAATAGAGAGAAATATACATTGAGCACTAGATATAAAAATCTCTAATGCATGTGTAGGATATAATATTGTATATAAAAAAAAAAATGAGATTTGAAAATATTTTTCTTAAGTAAATAAACATGTACGTAAACATACACTTTTTTTTCAAACACATGAAAGATGAAAAGTAAATTCTTTATGTTCATCACATCTATAAATATTTTTGATACTATGAAAGCTGATACTTATATATATTCTTGGTTCTATCATACGTATCCTTTTCATTATAGCACCAATAGTTTTTTGGTAAAGAAACGCTATGTTCATAAAAAGTTCAGAACAAATAATAAGTGTCAGGTTGTTATTAGCTAGTATTGGTAAGGGAAAAAATATATTCAGTAGTAAATTCAAATTGAAGTCAATAAAAACTTGTCACCTAGAATTTGTTGTGAAAGCGTTATGAAAATATTGTGGACGTGACACTTCTCTTTTTGGAATAATTCCAATTCTATTCATTGATTCACTAATTCATTCCATTCGCTGATTGTTATCTTCTCCATCCTTATTGGTACAATACTTCAAGTGCAATATATTAAAATTTTCAATTTAATTAAAATACTTGGTTATATTGACAATTTTTATTATTTTCAAAATTGTTTTTGCATGAAAATGAAAATTGAATTTAATACAACTATATGTTTTAATTTTATGGACAATTCATGACCCATTTGATTATGAATTGTAGAATTTTTCTTTTCTTTTTGAGTGAATAAATTAAAATCATTGTTTTGGATGATGCCTTTGATACGAACAAAGCCTATTTTCAAGTATTTATTCGCGCATTTTCTCTATTAAGAAATCTAATATATTGCACAAGTATTATATCTAATACATAGGCATATTGGATTTCTTAAACCAAGCCAAACGCTTTGCAAGAGATGTTGGAATTCAAGACTTTATCATTGAAGGGGATTCCTTGGTAGTGTACAATGCTCTCTGTGGTCACATATCTCCTCCTTCTTCAGTGGTAGCAGTTGTATCGAGTATCAATGTCTTGTGTGGGTTTGTGTCAAGGGAGTCAATTCCGTATCGTACCGGCCAGCAATCCGGTACGTTCAACCCCCTTGTTTCGTACCGAAAAAAATACAGACTGTACCGGCCAATTTCGAGCAATACCGGCCGATACCAGGCATACCGGCCGGTATAGAAAAAGTTTTTTTTTTTTTTTTTTTAAAGTTTTGTAATTTTTGAATTTTTATTAGTATTATTTGTTTTCTTAATAGGCAATGGTAACTTTTAAGCTTTCTATTTTTTATATTGTGTTTTTTTTTTTTTTTTTTTAAATTGATACTAAAGTCTAAAACCATGAATAATTAGTTTTGAATTGAGGAAATGTTTTATTGTAAACTTTTATATTTATTATTATATATATATACACACACACACATACATACATACATACATATATATATATATATATATATATTTATTTATAAATATAAAAAATAGCGGTAAACCCGAAACGGTACACCGGTATTGACTGATATCCGAAATATATCGTACCGCTGGCCAAATCGGTACAGCCTCCGATACGGTATTAACTCCCTTGGTTTGTGTACCGTGTTGAATTTTCACATATTCGTAGACAAGGTAATAGGTCAGCGCATCTGTTAGCAAAACATGCTATAAGTATTGTTAATTTTATTGCCTAGATGAAAGAGAATTCTTGCTTTATTAAGCTAGCTCTTCACCACAATGTATCATTCTCTTTGTGATTGATCGATAAAGCTTTCAGTCTTCCTATCCAAAAAAAAGTTGGCATATATTTCCTATTGAAAAAACAAAAAAGTTGGCATTATTTAATGATATTAATTCTCATGCATTCTTTATTGTACAACTTTCATACGCATTATCACTTCATGTCAATTAGAGTTATAATTTATGCCTAAATAAAGGTGTGTACAAAGTTTATTAGAAAAATAACTGCATATATGCAAGGGCGGTATGTGTTTTCAACAGAACACATTGTGTTTTTATAACTTGAAATTAAATCACGGTTTCAGTTATAAATTAAAAAAATAAATAAATAAATAACACATACATTATTTTTAAAAATTAACAATTTTTTTCTATATGTAAAGCTTTTGTTGGTCCCTCTCTCAAAAAAAATAAAAAAAAAATGCTTTTGTTGGTCCAAGGCAAAGGAAAAAAAAGGAAAAGAAAAATATCGCACATGAATTAATGCTAGCAGATTGATCGAAGATTTTATCTGTTTCTACATCTAATCTATCAGGACAAAAGTCCAAAAATTTTCTGCAACCGACTGCTGAAATTGATGATCTACTTCTTTTGTCCCGTTTTAGACACTTGGCCTCACGTGTAAAGCATATATAGTGGCACGTTGATATCACTCAAATAGCCCAAACTGCTTTACCCACTTCATCAATGGCAAGTGATGACCAAGAGCGCTCCCAATGCTGTTTCCTCAAATGGATGAATCTCCAACAAGAAGAGCTCTTAGAGCTCCACCAAGCGCTAGCCCTACACGCCCACCACCACAACAACAACATCAACAATGGAAACGACCTAATCCAACTCGTAGAAAAGCGCATCAAACACTTCCAAGACTACGCTGACAAGCGAAGCCGACTAGCCCAGAACGACGTTTCTGCTTTCTTTGCTCCAACCTGGTGCACCAACTGGGAAAACTCGCTGCTTTGGATCGCTGGTTGCAGACCTTCCCAATATATCAGACTCATTTATGCGCTGAGTGGGTTGGAAATTGAGGCTCAGCTCAACGAGTTCCTTCAGGGCACAAGCACTGGGAAACTCGGCGACCTTTGTTCCAAACAACTTCACCAACTCGACAGTTTGCACAGCAAAACGATCAGAGCTGAGGAAAAATTGACAACCCAGTTGGCGAGTTTGCAAGAGGATGTAGCAGATCAGCCCATTGCAATGATTGCAAAGGGGTTGTTCCATGTCGGTGAGATAAATAGAGAAGTTGACAAGGCTCTGGATCAACATGAGAAAGCTATGGTTGGTGTTTTCTTATGTCGCACTATGGATAAGCAGATTGTTAAAGATATATTAGCCCATTAGCATAAGCTCAAACCTAATTCTACTTTGTGTGCAAGTCAAGTCTCCTACTTGTACTAGAAGTCTATTAGTCTAGGGTTTAGTCTACTATATATACATATGTTATGATTCATTATAATACAGGATTTGTACTACACTCTAATATATTATTGATGTAGCCCTTTAGGGTTTCCTCCGTGGATGTAGGCCGTTAGGTTGAACCACGTAACTCTCGTGTGTTACTGTGTTCTATATTTTATGCTTTCGCTTCCACATCCATACTAGCATATTCAACATGGTGTATCAATGCTAATATTTAACATGGTATTAGAGCCACCTTCTTGTGGTCATGGTTTTCTGTCCTTGCGGTATTTTTAAGAGCAATCTTTGTCTTCCTCGGTGTTTTTTTTTTTCGCTGCGTTCATCTTCTTTGGCTTCCTACTACTGCCGTCAAAACTCTCCGGTATAGTCAAGCCACCGTTAGAAGTCACATCAACACTGCAAGATTATTGCCTTCCTCAAATTACCGTCACAGAGCCAAACTTCATTCAAGGGACCTTCTCAACCTTATCAAATCTCAAGATTTCATCAAACTTCCATCTTGAGTTTGAGAGGGGGTGTTAAAGATATATTAGCCCATTAGCATAAGCCCAAACCTAATTCTACTTTGTGTGCAAGTCAAGTCTCCTACTTGTACTAGAAGTCTATTAGTCTAGGGTTTAGTCTACTATATATACACATGTTATGATTCATTATAATACAGGATTTGTACTACACTCTAATATATTATTGATGTAGCCATTTAGGGTTTCCTCCGTGGATGTAAGCCGTTAGGTTGAACCACGTAACTCTCGTGTGTTACTGTATTCTATATTTTATGCTTTCGCTTCCGCATCCATATTAGCATATTCAACATGGTGTATCAATGCTAATATTTAACATGGATAAATGTGTTGGTTTCAGGTTTGGTTAAATGCTAGTATTGTGCAAGTATTGCAGTATATTTTATCAAAATAAAGTATTGCAGTATGCTAGTGCGCATGCTGTCCCTTTAAAATATCTGTGCCCACAATTATAGGTATAGTAATTTTTGTGCTTAAGCATCCATCTTATGTATGGGTTTCAGATAACTAGACTAATAAAAAAAAATTTTCATCAAATAAAAAATATGAGTTCTAAATTCTATTATACAAAAAACTAATTAGTATTTTAGTTTGATGATAAGAGCAATCATAAAATAGACTTAATAACTTTAAATTTGTTGAATAAATATATACCTTACTAGAGGTCATGTAGACACATACCTTTGGTGGAGCAAATCACCAAATTGCCGGATCTTTCACTTTGCTTGCTTTACGAACTCCTCACGATCTCCTTTGTGGAACACCTCCAAGTCGTAGGAAAGGCTACTAGAGTCTCTCCTAGTTTCCATGCTCCAAATTCTAAGGAACAGTAGATGATGTCCCAGAGAGACGGCTTATTTTGAGAGAGCACTCAAAACTATACGTATGTTCACTCACTGTGTCTGACCCCTATCTGACTGATGTAGGAGTATTTAAATACTAGTAGAGATTCACTTACTACCAGATATATGTGATCCCTAAAAGATCTCATCTTTTAAATTTAAATGACTCCACTACTGATATTGATAACTCATATCAATATCTGTTAAGTTCAAATTTAAACTTACTTATCAGATAACCCATGTGGACGATCCATGGGCCATGGTTTATGGGTTGGACCAAAACCAGCCCAATTTCTAACATCTCCCACTTGTCCACACTGGGTACTATAGACAGAACTAGCTCCCCTCAATCTTTTGTCCAATCCTCTCTTTATACAGAAAAATGGAGTGTGCGACCTGACGAGAAGGTGTAGGGTAGGAGTACTATATTAAGTCACCATCTAAACTAACATAGTACATCACTCATTGTATCTCGTCTATGCCCCAGATTATTTGATCACACCCGATCAAGTTTCTTTAATCCCTCATGAGTTCAAAACTCAAAGCAACACTTGATCCTATACCATATAATATGCTCATGATTACAAATTCCTCATAATCACCCGGGCTATGAGCCATAAAATAAATGGTGTGTTCTAAATAATCTTTCCCAGACACTCATGTCAATTCATTTACACCTGACCGCTTTCCTAGACATGCTCCGCAAGACCGTATATATCATGGCCCTGAGATGACATGCTAAAATAGCGACATCAAACATTCACTTCATGACATAGTTCTAGGTTGAAAAAGGGCACAGAATGGACCATATAATGGTCGACTAGGGCTCACATAGTAACGGAGTAGGGATCTTTACAATCACTCCCTTAATTGGTCGGCTATAACACATACAGTATAATTTGTATGCTAAGGTGGAGCTCCCACTCAACTGGGCTTGTCACACTTAAACACCGTACAAATCTTAGTCCAATTGCCACAAAAGCAACCAACCTGAGTTTCTCAGCACAGTTACACATCAAGTTCCTGTCCAAGATCTCACATTTGGTTTTATTCATGCTTCATGAAGTTGTGGATACACTTCAAGTACGACTCCCATAAGTCTCATCTTAGCCTAGCTAAGGCGACATTCATTATATTATCTTGAACGCCTCCCTAAGCATCAAGATGATCACGTACTTGATTTACAGAAAAAACAAAGTGATCACTATGTCTCATCCTGCTCGCTACTCAAGCACTAGGGTGATCGTCTATGTGAGTAGACCGATCTAAGCCTGGTGACATATTCTCAAATAACGTGTGCTCAGTATGCAATATCAATTACATCACAAGATGAATAAAAATGAATAACATCATTATTGCATAAAGTATGAATAAACATAAATGTCCATAAGGTATCCAAAAAAACATATCAAATCCTACAAAGTCCCAAACTCCTAACATGAGCCTGAAAGGCATCTCTAGCAATGGCTTTAGTAAGTGGATCAACCACCATCCTACTAGTGGAGATATGTTGGAGGATCACCTCTCCTTGTGTAATAGCAAGACGAATGTAGTTATAACTAGTCTGTATATGTTTGCTTTTGCTATGATACTTAGGATCTTTAGCATGAGACAAGGCTGCCATATTATCACAATACATCTTTACAGCTTCATCTGCAAGAGATGTCACCCTTAGGCTTTGGAAAAATCTCTTTAACCAAACAGCTTCTTGTGCTGCTGCTGAACAAGCAACATACTCAGACTCCATTGTGGATAAAGCAATGCAAGACTGTTTCTTACTGCACCAAGAGATAGCTGCACCACTAAGTAGAAATGCATAACCTGTAGTGGACTTGCGCTCATCTCTATCACTGGCCCAGTCAGCATCAGAATATCCTCTCAATCTCAAATCTCCACCCTGATAGCAAAGAATGAGATCCGATGTCCCACGAAGGTATCAAAAAATCCTCTTAACTGCTTGCCAATGAATAGGTCCTGGATTACTTTGATAACGACTAACCATACCAACTGCAAAACAGATGTCTGGTCGAGTACATAACATAGCATACATCAGACTTCCAACTGCACTTGCATAGGGAACCCTTGCCATTTCTCTCTTTTCTTTTTCTGATTTAGGGCAATCTTCAAGGCTTAATGTATGTCCCTTCTCAATTGGAGTGTCTATGGGTTTGGAATTATGCATACGGAATCGCTCTAAGATAGTCTTTATGTAAGTTTCTTGAGACAAACCAAGAAGCTTCTTTGAGCAATCCCTAAAGATCTTAACTCCAAGTACATAATTAGCCTCTCCCATGTCCTTCATTTCAAAAATAGAGGACAACCACCTTTTGGTGGTGACAATCATCTCCATGTCATTTCCAGCCAACAAAATGTCGTCCACATACAAAGACAGGATAAGTAAACTCTTTCCTGATCGTTTGACATACACACAATGGTCTTCTTCCATCATTTCGAAACCAATCGAAATAATAGCCTTATGAAATTTGAAATACCATTGTCTAGACGCTTGCTTTAGGCCATAAATGGAACGTTTAAGGCGGCACACTTTGCGCCCTTGTTCCTTGACCTCAAAGCCAATAGGTTGATCCATATAGATCTCCTCTCTAGTTCTCCATTGAGAAATGCAGTCTTTACATCCATTTGGAAGAGTTCCAAATCCAAATGTGCAACAATAGCCAGAATAAGGCGAATAGAGACAAATCTCACTACTGGGGAGAAAGTCTCTTCATAGTCTATCCCTTCTCTTTGGGTATAGCCTTTCGCCACGAGACGAGCCTTATATTTGTCAATCGATCCATCTACCTTGCGCTTTATTTTTAAGACCCACTTGTTTCCAATGGTCTTGCGCCCAGGCGGAAGGTCAACCAACTCCCAAACTTGATTCTTTGCCATAGAATCCATCTCATCCCTCATGGCAACTATCCATTCATGTGAAGCAGGTGAAGCTAATGCTTCCTCATAGGAAGCAGGCTCATCAAGGTCCAGTGAATCACATATAAAAGATTCCCCCTCAATCTCAAAATGACGATGGGGAATAGTTCCACGTTCACTTCTACGTACCTTGGATCCTTGTGTGTCACTATCTAGTGGTTTGCTCCCACTAGGAGCAAAATCACTCCCACTATCTTTGGCGATTTCAGGATGAAGTTGTGATTCTCCACCCTCGCCCAAAGATGGTATGACACCTTCAAGTTCTTGCAGCTCATAAAGCTGAAGATCTTGTTTTGCTTCACTGATGCTTGGAAAATCATCTTCAATGAAGTTGACATCACGAGACTCTATCTCAGTCATTCCACCATCAGAATGTTCACCATACATTACATACCCCTTTGAGCTTTTTGAATATCTTATAAAGATTTTCTTACTTGCTCTAGGGCCCAATTTCCCATACTTATGGGAAGTACTGTGAACAAAACCTGCACAACCCCAAGGCCGCAAGTTCTCCAAATTGGGTTTTGCACCAGTCCATAACTCATATGGTGTTGTGGGAACTGACTTAGAAGGCACACGGTTAAGGATGTAGGCAGCAGTCATCAATGCATCCCCCAAAACGAAATTGGAAGGTTGGCTTGCGCCATCATCGATCTAACCATCTCTAATAGAGTACGATTCCTTCTCTCTGCAACACCATTTTGTTGTGGAGTACCAGGAATCGTCAATTGCCTACATATCCCTTTTTCCTCACACAGTTCCTGAAACTGTTTAGACAAATATTCACGACCCCTATCAGTTCGAAAAACCTTTAGGTTCCTTTCTTTCTGATTCTCAACCTCTGCCACAAAGCGCTTAAAGCAATCTAATGCTTCAAAGCGATGAGAAATCAGATAGACATAACTGAAACGTGAATAGTCATCTATAAATGTGAGAAAATAAGAGGCGCCATGGCGTGCCTTAACATTCATAGGTCCACATATGTCTGAATGGACTAATTCCAAAGGATGAGTTGCCCTTGGAGCCTTACCAAAAGGCTTCCTACAGGCCTTTCCAGCTAGACAAGGTTCACACATAGGTAGGCTTACATTAGTGATAGACCCCAATAGGCCTTCTCTAGCTAGTCTAGCCAATCTATCTTTTCCTATGTGTCCAAGTCTAGCATGCCACATTACAGAATCAGAAATATCATCATTATGAGCAATGAAAGAAAAAGAGGAATGATCTAAATCCAACATAAAGAAATTATTAGATAAATAACCATGTCCATACAAGGTTTTATTTAAATAAAAATCCAACTGAGGACCATCAAAACGGAAACTAAATCCAAGTTTAAGCATAGTAAGTACTGAAAATAGATTACATTGGACACCAGGTGCATGAAGCACATCATGAAGAAGTAACGTACGTCCCAGACGCAATTTGAGTTGGTAGGTTCCAACTCCTATGACTTCTTCTTGAGCTCCGTTACCCAAAATAACGTACTGTGTGCCTGTTGGTATCCTTTTGTAATCCACACACCCAACTCTATCTCTGGCTATATGTTTGGTTGCTCCTGAATCTACAATCCACCCAGGAATAGTATGAGCAACAAAAACATGTGTACAAACATAAGTAATAGCAGAGTTGTTAAGAATGGATACCTTCTTCGACTCAGTGCACTCACGAGCGAAGTGACCCTTCTTACCACAGTTGTAGCACTTGATCTTTGCCTTGTCCTTCTTAGCACGCTTGCCCTTTTAGCGCTTTGCTATCTTTCCTTCTTTAGGCCCAAGGTTACCAACTCCTTTGGCATTCCTCCCTTGTCCTTTGCATTTAGGCCTGAATGCCTTCCGCTGCCCAGATTAGGCGACAAGGAGGGTGTTTTGGTGTGCCCCCATGCGCTCTGCCTCAAGCTCGAGATGACGAGAAATATCAGTAAAAGTCTTGATATTCTCACTATGTGTCAAAACAAGCTTCATTTGCCCCCAAGTAGGTTCAGGCAGTGAACGTATCACCACTGTGACCTATTGTTCATCAGAGAGATTATTACCAGCAGCCTTTAGATCATGGATCAATGCTGACATTGTCCTTAAATGTTCAGCTATGCTGTGTTTTGAATTCATAACATATTGCTCAAACTTCAAAGTAAGAGCTCGCAACCTAGTTGCTGAAGTCCCTCCAAAGGCAATCTTAAGCTGGTTCTACATCTCTTGGGCATTTGGGTAGTTCTCAAACTCCCCAATAAGATCATTGTGCATGCTACTCAGCATAGTGAAGCGTGCACAACGATCTTTCTTAACCCAAGACTCATAGGCCTCTAAGTCACGGCGATGTTGGGCAGTATTCCCATTTTCAGGTTGCATCATCACATTGGTTAGGGTTTCAAGGACCTCTTGTTCATTAAGCAGATATTGAATTTTTCTATGCCACATATCATAGTTGGTTCCATCTAGTTTCTCATCCTTAGTTAGATCAGCAACTACATTCTTAGTGGCCATGTTCACTACATTCATTACACAAGTTGACATTAGCACATACATTTTTAGATTTTATTTCCAAAAAATCCAACTAGACCATGATATTCCTTTCTACATAGTAAGATTAAAAATTTTGCTAAGCTCATAATCATCTCTCACTATGTAAATTGGAATAACACATCTAATTGATTTTTAAATAAAATTTTGTGAAGAATAAAGCATCACATCATACACATTAAATCATACATATAACATATGTCCATACATTTTTGTGCACAACACATTGTGCATGGGCTCCACTATAAGCCCTATTGGTAATTTCATACAACATGCTAAGACAAAATTTGAAAATTATAGGTAACCGTGAAACACATCCCCTTACATGGCTTCGAAAATTAAATTACATAGCCTTAAATTACATTGCCAAAAACAATGGCCCAAAAAATTGCCAAAAAACATTGGCCCAAAAAATTACATATTCAAGTATCCTATTACAAAGATTCTATTTGTAATTAAAAAAAAATTGGGGATGCCACGTTACCAAATAATTTCAAAATTGTCTTATCCATCCATAATAACAATAAATAAAAATATACATGTTGCATAAATTACCAATACAATCTTTAACTATAGAGATGAGCCAAAGAGTTTCATAAACCCTTTGGATACATATTCATCACATAATGCATTCATATAATATCAATTCAATCATATCACAATATGTTAAAAAGACATCATAAATTAATTCAAAGAATTAAAAACATGCATAATTATACAGAAAATTAGAAAACTAATTTCACAATTTTCTCATGTTATCACAATTCTATTTTAACATCACAGTTAAAAAAAAATTGCCACTACGATTACATATATTATATATATGTCACACCAGGTAATGTTTTAAGTGCAATGTGCTTCTATTGTTTAGCTTGGGATTTTCTGGGGCCTCAATTGGTTCTCTTTTAACCAAAAATTGTTAGTTTAAACAACGTCTATTGGAAAACAATTTCAAATTATGCTTGCTGGGAATGATGACCACTTGCACCAAGTAACCCAAGCTATTGATCTAGTCAGGGAGAATTTTAGTGCTCCCGACAAAAAAGGAAAAGAAAAAGAGAGTCCTTATCAAAGTGTAACTAATACACTAACGTGGGGCTCTTATATTTGTGTGCAACTGAAACAAGGATAATGTTATAGACTTCTAGTGTAACTAACACACTAACATCAACGTGGGGCTCTAATATTTTATTATTATTATATTAGATAACCACTCAAACAAATAGTGGTTAGTGGAGCCCGCACGGTACACTATTACAAAACAATTTTCACTTTATTGTTCATCCTCTTCCACGTTAGACATCAAATTTTCAGATTTTATCAAATACAACCATAATCTTTAAAAGACCATAACTTTCTTATTTAAAGTCTAAATTAAGCATGTAAACTGTTGTTTTAAAGCTTATGGAATGTACTTTCAAATCATTAAAAAATATTTGACATTAAACAAGATTTAATGGGTCAAAATAAGCTTGTAAATTTCAGATTTCATGTAAACAATCAAAAAACTACAGCTTTTTATTTCTCTCTCTACATGCCATAACATGCCTTAAAAAAATTACAGATCTGAAAAATTAAAAAATTACTTAAACTTTTAATTTTAGCATGCATATGGGATTATATATTTCAGAGATCATGGTATCATTCAAGAGTGAAAACAAGCATAAAACCTGGCTCTGATACCAATGTTGAATAAATATATACTTTACTAGAGGTCATGTAGACACATACTTTTGGTGGAGCAGATCACCAAATTGCCGGATCTTTCACTTTGCTTGCTTTACGAACTCCTCACGATCTCCTTTGTGGAACACCTCCAAGTCGTAGGAAAGGCTACTAGAGTCTCTCCTAGTTTCCACGCTCCAAATTCTAGGGAACAGTAGATGATGTCCCAGAGAGACGGCTTATTTTGAGAGAGCGCTCAAAACTATACGTATGTTCACTCACTGTGTCTGACCCCTATCTGACTGATGTAGGAGTATTTAAATACTAGCAGAGATAGACAGCTTATTTTGAGAGAGCACTCAAAACTATACGTATGTTCACTCACTGTGTCTGACCCCTATCTGACTGATGTAGGAGTATTTAAATACTAGTAGAGATTCACTTACTATCAGATATATGTGATACCTAAAAGATCTCATCTTTTAAATTTAAATGACTCCACTACTGATATTGATAACTCATATCAATATCTGTTAAGTTCAAATTTAAACTTACTTATCAGATAACCCATGTGGACGATTCATGGGCCATGGTTTATGGGTTGGACCAAAACCAGCCCAATTTCTAACAAAATTAAATTGTATTTTTAAATAAAATAAAATAAGAGTGGTGTACCCTAGAGGAAATTCAGAAAACGAGGAGGAAGAAATCAAACAAGTGTATTTATCAGGTAAAACTATTTTGCATACTCAAATTAATGGAGGCAGCTTCTGTGCTCTTATGTCCTAACACGTTAGATACAGTGTGTGGTCTTGATCATTGATATATGTGATAGAGGGCTTGCCTGTTACATGCATATTTGTAGTAGAATAGAACTAAAGCAACGCCGCACCGATTCCCTCTAGAAGAAAACCGAAGCAAACCTAGCAATGTCTCGCATAAATTAATTAATTGGTTAAGCGGTGTTCGAAGAAAAAGCAAAAGACTAGAAACAGGAAGAACCACGTTCATAAACTTAATGGCCAACGTAACGTGATCAAATGCTAAACCAAAAAAAATGTTTCTGAAAAAAGGGATGAAAATGCACGTGGAGTAGTATCAAAATGGACCATAGAATTAAATCTCTTTAGTCTTTACCCATCACAAAAAATACTTGGAATCTATTAATTATCTAAAATCATAACCAGGATGCAAAACACTTCAATTTATCTCCGGAATAACTGTGCAAACCAGAAATGCCCATTGGACCACTAAGCACATAAATGTTACTATGAAGTTTAGAACCACATTCTCAGGTGTTTATGCACAACATCAAAATTATGTTTCTTCTATAACAATAATTACAATGAACTGTAATGCTTATCTGTTATATCTCTTAGCAGTATGTCGCAACTACCTTTTACATCTCTATCCTTTTTCTTCTTCTTAAGAACCTTCCCAAATCCCAAAAGAGCCAAGACTGATATAATTTTAGCTATGCGATCTATCACTGAAGAACCATCAACACTGACATTAACCATTTCCTGCAAAGTTAAGTACTGTAGCCTAAATCAGATAAGTTGACTATTAGAGACATATTTTATGTAATTGGCTAATCTTTTGACAAAATATACTTTATTTATAATTGGGTAGATTTAGAATGGGTTTAAGACTTCAACAAACATGTTGTTCAAGTCAAGTGTTAAAGCCATAAATATTAGACCGAAAAACGAGTGAAGAAAAGCTGCTCATTAAAGTTTGACAGAAGTCTCAATAGAATCCTTTCTATTGAGATTTAATGTTGAAACTCGATAGAAACTGAATATGTCGAGATCTACGAAATTATAATTTCCAGATCTGACTTTTTGCTCTATCTGACATATATGTGTAGGGTTTCTTTTCTCACAACCCTAGACATATATCACTACAAGAAATCTGTACTATTGCAGAGGGTTTTTTGCGGCGGATGCCAAAACTGCCGCTATATGTCCCATATTACGGCATTTTTTTGGACCGCCGCAGTAGTTTTAATCTTTTGCGGCGCACTACAGCGGCGGTACATAGAACCGCCGCAATATGTGTATTTTAGTGGCATTTACATAAATATAGCAGCACTCCAAATAAACTGCTGCAATAAATATAGTATTTGCGGGGATACTATAGCGGCGATATAAAAAACCACTGCAATATGTAAGTTTTAGCGGCACTTTTCCTTAGTTATGACAGCAGGTTTGTGACCGCCACAATAGACCTTTGAATTGCCCAAAACTAGTTCAATTTTTTCCCTTTCTCCCCCACCCCCCCCCCCTCTCCCCCAACCCCAACACCTAAATCTATCAATTTAGATCCTAACCTTTTCATTTCTCATCCAATTGTATCCCTCTAAAAAAAAAACACACACACACACACACACACTCTCTCTCTCTCAAATTAAAATCTCACATCATTGATCTCAATACCCAAATATCGATCTTCCCACCACCACCATGCATGCTTACTCTCAAACCCTAGATCGGGCCTCTCTCTATTAGCACTCATCGTCGCCGCTAGCCGATTGAAGCCCCCAATGATCAATATTTGAATATTAATTTCACCAAGTCTAGTGATATCGAGACTATCTATTAAGTTTGACTAGGTTTGACCAACTTAAATTAAACTTTGATTGCGCCTTTCTCTAAATCCAACCATTTGATTGTGACCATAATTTACCAAAATTAACTTTTCGTTACACTCTTTAGATCCAACGGTTAGATTTCTCTAGCACATGATAGATATGTGCTGTATACCTGTATGGTTATGTTTTCTTAATCTGACCATCCAATTGGTCTCAAATTTTACCAATACTAATATGTTACCATACTCTTCAATCCCAATGATCAAGATTTGAATATGATTTTTACTAAGTCCAGTGGTCTCGGGACTATCTATTAAGTTTGACCGAATTTGACCAACTTTGACTAAACTTCGACCGCGACTTTCTCTAAACCAGATATTTAATTGTGATCATAATTTACCAGAATTAACATCTCATTACACTCTTCAAATCCAACATTAAATTTCAAATATAAGTATGGCGCGTGATGAACGTGTGTTGTGTACCTATATGACTATGTTCTATCAATCTAACCATCCAATTAGTCTCAAATTTTACCAACACCAATATGTCAGCATATTCTTCAATCATAATGATCAAGATTTAAATATGAATTTCATCAAGTCCAATGGTATTGAGACCATCTATTAAGTTTGATCAGGTTTAACCAACTTTAACCGTGCCTTTCACTAAATCCAACCATTTAATTGTGACCATAATTTACTAGAATGAATTTTTCATTACACTCTTCAAATCCAACAATTAGATTTCAAATCTAAGTATGACATGTGATGGACATGTGTTGTGTACCTATATGGCTATATATATTCTCTCAATCTGACCATCCAATTGGTCTCAAATTTCACCAACATCAATATATCACTATATTCTTCAATCCTAATGATCAAGACTTGAATATGAATTTCACCAAGTCCAGTTGTATCGGGACCATTTATTAAGTTTGATCGGGTTTGACCAACTTTGACTAAACTTTGACCACGCATTTCTCTAAATCTAATCGTGTGATTGTGACCATAATTTACTAGAAGTAACCTTACATTATACTCTTCAAATCTAACGGTTAGATTTCAAATCTAAGTATGGTGCATGATGGACATGTGTTGTGTGCTTGTATGGTTATGTTTACTCAATCTAACTACCCAATTGGTCTCAAATTTCACCAACACTAGTATGTCACCATACTCTTCAATCCTATTGATCAAGATATGAATATGAATTTCACCAAGTCCAGTGGTATTGGGACCATCTATTAAGTTTGATTGGGTTAAACCAACTTTAACTAAACTTTGATAGCGCCTTTTTCTAAATCCAACTGTTTGATTGTGACCATAATTTACCAGAATTAACCTTTCATTACACTCTTCAAATCTAACAGTTAGATTTCAAATCTAAGTATGGTGTGTGATGGACATATGCTATGTACTTGTACGGTTATGTTCTCTCAATTTGACCATCCAATTAGTCATATATATTTTTTTTTTAAATTAAACATAGTTAGTCACATATTAAAATTCTTACATACATTTAATAATAGCTATGATCATTTCTTTTTTAATTTTTAATAAGATAGAACATGTGATAATTTTTGTTGTGTGGTTTTTTTTTTTTTTTTTGGAGAAAGTTGTGTGGTGATTTTTATTGAGTATATGTGATTTTTTTTAATTTTATTTTATAGCTCATTAATATTAGATTCTTAATATTTTGCACTCATTAACTCACTTAAATATATAGATGTGTTTGATTCATGTACAATTACAAAATGGTAATTAATTAAAATTGTCTTCTTTTATTTTTATTTTTATTTTTTCCTTAAAATAAATTTGTCTTATTTTATTTTTCCAACCCAAAATTTTCCAAAATTTTTTTTCCCTCCTAACGTGTTTCACTTAGCTTCCCCCCCCAAATCTGACTTTTTACTTAGGTTTTTTTCCCCCAAAATTTGTTTCCCTCTCTAAGCTAACACTCTTCTTCTCTCTTTCTCTCCATCCTCACTGGCCAACACTCAACTACCAGATTCGCCTCCAGATTCACTACAAGTTCACTCTCTCTGTAATCATTTTCTGTTTGGTTTCTAGGAAAATATGGAATCAACTATTGAATCTTGATTTCTTTTTTCGTTTCTAACTTCTGAGAAAACACTGATACTATTTTTTTTTAATTAATTATATTGATTAGAAGTATTGCAAAATATTGGATATATAAATATTGGTTTTGTTGATACTAATTTTTTTTAACTTTAATTATTTCATTGCAAGTATCTGAGAGACAAAATCAGACATTTGGAGGAGGCCCCCACTCAATCAAGTATGTCATTCTCTCTCTTTCATTCATGGAATTTGATTCTTTCTTTGTTGCCACGGTAGATTCCAACTCTCCAATACAAAAGCCCTTTTTTTTTGGGTTGTTGTTGTTGGTTCAGAGATATTAATGTAGGATTTATACCATCTGAATTGTGTTTGTGTTGAGAACTCTGCAATCAAATCTCTAGAAATAGTTTTTGGATTTTTTTTTTTTTTTTTTTTTTTTTTTTGCTATTTGAGATCAAATCATTAATCACAGTCCTTTAGGTTTTTCATTTTATTTTATTTATTTTAATTTTTTTTGGTGGTGATTTATGATCTGCCAAGGCTCCAATGAAGAGAATCCATTGGTGGTAATTCACTAGAATGTTTTACATTTAAAACGTAAAGAGAAACCATGTGGAGAAAAAAAAAAAAAACGAACTTGACTTTAAAAAAAGGCAACTTTGGCTTTTGGTATTATTATTAGTGGCTTTTCAAAGCACCTTTTCTTGTATAATAATCGGCTGCTCTTTTCTTTAACTGATATGGACAAATGGTGCTAGTGGTAAGGGCACATGGGGAAAACTCCTTAGACACTGAAGGGTGTTGTTCATTATGGATATGGGATGTCTAACATGTTTCTTAAAAACAAGAAGAGAAAAAAAGGGGGGGAAGTAAAAAAGAAAAAAAAAATGGTATATAGGGTGTTTAACATGGAAGTTGGGGCATTTCAGGGTAATTAACCCTCATTTTCAAACATTATAATTAGTAGGCCACATCTTCAAACTATATTTTTTACTAACATCTCGAATCTAAGAGACTCGATTTAGGGCCTATAAATCGAGTCTTTGAGACTCGATTTACATGGGTTGATCACGTCTGATGTGGTATTTTTTTCCACGTGGCATCTACATGGAAATCGAGTCTCTAAAACTCAATTTATAACCCATTTTATAATTACAATCATTCATACTCAGAAGACGTAGAAACAGCAAAAACGCAGAAAGAAATAAAAAAAGAAAGAAAGAGAGAGAGAAGAAGAAGAAGAAGAAGAAGAAATGGAGATGCAAGCTCAACAGCCGACCCAAGCCCAGGCCAACCCACGCCGACCCAGGCCGCGTTGCCCAAGGTCACGCGATCTAAACCGCGCTACCCAGGCTGCGCTTCCTAGGGTCGCACTGCCCATGGTCACACGGCCTCCTATCTGATCTGGGTCTCTAGATCTTTCTCTCTCTGATCTGATTGTGTTGTGATTGTTGTGTCTCTGATCTGATTGTGCTAGATTGCGTTTCTTGGATTGCTTAATTTTTTTTTTTATTTGGTATTTTTGGGAATGGTTGAGAGACTTGAGACTTAAAAATTTTTTTTGGTTTATAAATCGAGTCTTAGAGACTTGATTTCCATGTAGACGTCACGTGAAAAAAAATACCACATCAGACGTGATCAACCCATAGAAATCGAGTATTTGAAACTCGAGATACTAGTAAAAAAATATAGTTTGAAAATGTGACCTACTAATTATAATGTTTGAAAATTAGGGTTAATTTCCCATTTTGGCCTCTTATTTTGTTGAATTATTGGTAGTGGCTATCTGCTATGTATATGTTAAGCCACAACCACAAGAGCATAGAGTAGTTCTTTTTTTTTCTTTTTTCTTTTTCCCTTTCAATTGGTCTTTATCCACCCCCCCTCCCCATTCTTTTTTCTCTCCTTTTGCACTAATGTAGTCTTTGTAACAGCTGAAGATCATTGTTTTCTGCTAAAAGAAATGGATTCAAATTCAATAGCAAACATATAGGTATGTCGGTAGGATACCTCAACAAAAGCTTTACCATTTTACAAAAAGCTGAAGTCTTTTAGGTACTCCATGGTGGTGGGAAGTGATGAGAAAATCACTATTTGCCATATGCAAATTGGGTTTAAGAACATGACGTGACACACAACAAGAGGTGGTTCTTAAATCACCAATATATGGCTTTTCATGAAGCAAAAGGCATATGGAATATGTGAAAGTATAAAGGATTTTGTGTAGTATGCCTTGTCCTAACAAGTGGTCATTTTCTTCAATCCTAATGACTATTGTTTTGTTTTTTGCTGAATAATCCTAACCACTATTGTTTGAATACAAAATACTTGGTTCTTTCATCATGTGTACGAGAAAAAATGTTGTAGATGAGAGACTTTGTTTATCTTTTTTTTTTTTTCTTTAATGTGAATAATTTTTAAGTAAATTCTTTGAGGATGAATAGAGTTGATAGTAGTTATAATGCATAAAGAGAAATATATAATTTTAAAAATTAAGAAAAATTGATATTTTAATGAAATAATATCCCATATCTCTTTGTAACTACAATTTAAAACAGTGGATATGATATTAAAAAAAAAGACTATATATTTAATAAGCTAATGAATTAAAAACAAATGTAAATTTAAGGAAGATATAAATAAAATGGTTACCTCTTTTGAACATTATTGAAATTTTTCTGTATTTCTTCTTTTGCCTTTTCCATTTCTTGATAAATGAATCCCATTGGAAGTGTATCAGAGTCAACCATGTGAAGTACCTTTAAAAGGGGTATTGCAGCCTTTAAGCATTTGACAACAAGTCGCCAAAAGCCATTGTTATCCATTACTATGGCATGAATTCTTTTCACTTCTTTTGTTTTTGCAAATTTACTACACCTCCATTGTTCAGAAGAAAACATTGTCATCAATTCTCCTTTGAAATCATTAAGGCATGACAATGTCAAATATGATGTTGCAAATCTAGTAACAGCAGGTCTAATCAATTCCCTCCCTTTAGTGAAATCCATCAACCAATTTAAAAGCATAGCTCTAGAATATATGTACGTTGTAATCTTCTTCCCCTTTGCAATTTTGTACTTATGGTCCTTAATCTTTTTTTCAAAATCCTCAAGCATCAAATCCAAGCAATGGGCAGCACATGGAGTCCAAAACAAGCACTTTCTCTTCTGCATCAACATCTCTCCAGCTAGTTTGTAGTTTGCAGCATTGTCAGTCACCAATTGCACAACATTCTCCTCTCCAACCCTATCCACAACTTCATCTAACATTTGACAAACTTTTTCAGCTGTTTTAGATATGTCAGATGTGTCTATAGAGTATAGGAAAATGGTTCCTTTGGGACTATTCACCAAAAAATTCCAGATGGATCTCCTCTTCTTATCAGACCATCCATCAGACATAATTGAACAACTTGTTTTTTTCCATTCAACCTTATATTCTTCAAGCATTTGTTGTGTAAAATCTACCTCTTTCTTCAAGCATGTCTCCCTAATCTCATGATAGGAAGGAGGCTTGAGGCCAATTCCAAATCTTGAAATCATATCAATCATTTGCAAAAACTCCGGATTTTTGACACAATTAAAAGGGATGGCACTAGTGTAGAAGAATCTAGCAATTTGTTGGATCACTAGATCACGTTCTCCTTTTTTAAACACACGATTCATTGTTACTTGCTTCTTTTTTTTTTGTAACAAACTTATCCATGGAGCCTATGTGTCTGCCCCTTCCTTTTGATGAATGTAGTTGTTATACTTCAACTAATTCATCATCACTGCCATCATCTTCTTCTTCTATAGTATACCACATTTTCTTTTTTATAGATGCTTCAGCTTGGGCATACAAAGAGCCACAAATTTTTCCCTCACCTTTTCTGGCACACTAGGACAAGCTGAAACATTTTTCCTAGTCCAAGCTAAATGATGCTTCAGCCGATATATACCCCCACTATGAATTTCTTTGCAATAATTACATTGAACTTGCCTTGAACCTACTTCAACACTATGTTCCCATCCCAGGTCAGACCTATTTCCTGGTGCATTTTTTTGCTTAATTTTCTTTCTAACCAAAGTAGACATTGTATATTTGTACTAGAGTTGCAAAAAAAAGACACCAAGATACAGAGCATGCTCAAAAAATTCATCAAACAGGTTGTGTGCAATTCTAAAATACTAATTGTGTTTACTAATATTTCTCAAAGAATCAAATATTGAAGATCCTGTTTCATAATTTTTCAAATTTTACTTAATTTAGTTAATAAAATAGAAAAATAAAAACCTTAAAAGCTTTGTCAAAATCATAAACACAACACAACAATCTGGAATCAAGCTATCAAAGTACAAATAAATGATAAACTACTAACTACCAAAACAAATTACTAGAAAAAGGCAGCAATGGCTCACGGCAACAACATTGAGATGGTTGAGATGTGCTGGGTTTTTGACAAAGGATTGAGGAGGCGCGGGACTGAGGTGCTAGCGCTAAATGTTTCTAAATATTTTAGGTTTTGTTTTTTAAAACATTAAACTTAAGAAAGCTTAAAGGCAGCGATGGCTCACCATTGAGAGGGCTGAGAGGTGCTGGGCTTTTGACAGAAGACTATGGAGGCGCGGGACAGAGGACTGTGGAGGCGCTGAATGTTTCTAAAATATTTAGGTTTTGTTTTTGAAAACTTTAAACTTAAGTAGTATGGGTTTTTTTTGAGATTTTATGTTGAGAGAGGGGTAAATTTGGGACTTCAATTTATTGGGCTTGTGGGTTTAGGACCTTTGGATGGACCGTGGATTATCTTACCGGACTTACCCAAATGACCCAAATGACCCAAGCCAAATGGTAGGATTGGTAGGATCCCATACAATCCTACGATCCTACAAACAATCCTAACATTTTTGCAATCCTGCTACGATTTTAATCTTTTTGGTGAGGTAGGATCGTAAAATCGTGCGATTTTACGATCTGGATCGCGATTTTGACAACCTTGCCCCCAGCCACTAAACTCCCTCAAATAACAAAAATTACCCTTTGGCCCAAACTTCCACCCTCAAATAACAAAAATTACCCTTTGGCCCAAACTTCCACAAAAGTACAACTCTGGCCCCAAACTTTCATAAACTACACAAAAGCCTCTTGTCCAACTAATGATACACAAAATTGTCAATACTGGTCCTTGTCCATGTAGTTAGGATAATCAAGCACAACCTGCACAATGGAAAAAGACTTCTTTGAAGATGACACTGACCAAGGGCCCTCCGATACCTAAATTAGATATCTAAGATTATGTTATAAAGATTGTAGGTAGGAATGCTAATAGAATAATCCATATGAATTTGTAGGTACGTGTGGATTTACCCATTAATAGGCCGCTGCGAAGGGGTGGCAACATTGTTAACCCAGAAGGTGAGAAGTTATGGGTATCATTTAAATATGAAAGGCTTCCCACCTTTTGTTTTCTTTGTGGAATCCTGGGACATGATGAACGACACTGCTCAGGAAACCCCAACAAATCTGAAGCTCATAGGCAGTACGGTGACTGGTTACGGGCAAATGGGGGTCTGAAAAGTGGAAGTGAGAAGCCAAAAGTCTCAAGTAGCGATGGTTATGAGGCACGAAAGGAGGGTGGCTCCGTTGACCGGCAAACACCTTCGGCCACTGATTCAATGGACATGGAAGCAGAGCAGGTAGAACTCCCAAGGACCATTCAAATTCAAAATCAAAATCCCACACATCCCAAGAACACGCAACCAGGACATGGTGGTGTTTCTGCCAAGCCATCAGTCAAGTCACCAGCTAGAAATCCGGCAAAAGTTGACAAGGTAAGTCTCTTGAGCCCAACGCCTCTCTTTGAAAAATGCTCAAATGAATCTCAAAAAATCTTAGTAATTGGTAAGGAGGTCTGTGATGAGTCTTCTACTGTGGGCCTCCCTAAGCAAACCACATTTGAGGCCCATGAAGTTACCAGCCCATTAAAACAAATAAATAAGCCCCCTATTAGTAATGAAACCACCACCGTCCCTCTAAGCCCAAGAAAAGGAAATTGGAAGAGAATAGCTAGAGCCCAAGGAAAACAAACCCAAACCTCAACTTCTAGTCCAGATTCTCAAAATCTGATGGGGCTCACGGGTTCTAAAAGAGTTGGCAAGTTAGTCTTCTCAGAAGAAGAAAACGAATGCAAACCTCCAAAGAAACTTTGTGACTCACACCACTCTAACACTCATGATACCACTGAGAGATCAGCGGTGGCTGCCAAGCAGCACCGCTGGGAGTCATGAATTCCTTGTGTTGGAACTGCCGGGGAATTGGGAACCCCCAGACAGTTTTTGCGCTCCGCGACTATGTGCGGCACTGGAATCCCAGAATAGTTTTCCTCTCGGAAACTAAATCAAAGAACAGACGTATGGAAAAAGTAAAATTCAATCTTGGTTTCACAAATGATTTATATGTTCCAAGCAGGGGCCGGAGTGGAGGCCTTGCTCTACTATGGTCCAGTGATACAAATTTGGAGATTAAGAGTTATTCCAATCATCACATCGATGCTATAATCACAGAAGCTGACAATGGCCTTTCCTGGAGATTTACCGGTTTTTATGGATATCCAGAAACACATTTAAGGGAAGAATCCTGGAAACTCCTCCTCCATCTTAATAGTCAATTTAATTTGCCTTGGTTTTGCTGTGGTGATTTTAATGAAATTCTTTCAATGACTGAAAAAGCAGGTGGTGCCCAGCGTTCCCAATCTCAAATGGATGGTTTCCGTCGAATGGTAAATCAGTGTGGTTTCAAGGACCTGGGGTACTGTGGCCCAGATTATATGTGGTGTAATATGAAGGAAGGGAGCAACAGAATTTCGCTCCGTCTGGACAGAGCTTTTGCCAATACTGAATGGCTTGAACATTTCCAGGTGCCAATTGTTCACCACTTGGCCGATTCCACCTCTGATCATTGCCTCCTTGCTATCACTGACTCACTCCCTCCAACCCGTAAAGGTATTCGTCGTTTCCATTTTGAGGCTATGTGGATCAAAAGGGAGGATTTTCGTGAGGTGATTGAAGCTGCATGGCAATCGGGCTCTCTCTCCGCCACCCCTGAAGGGGTTGCTTCTAATCTCCAACGTTGTGCAAGTGCTTTGGCAAGTTGGAATCAGACTGTGGTAGGCAGTATACCAAAGAAAATTGCGGAGAAAAGAAGAATTCTTAATTCCATTACCACTATTGATCAGCAAGGTGACAGAGGGGCAGAGATTAATCAGCTTAGGGAGGAAATAAATGATCTTTTGGACAGTGAGGAGACCATTTGGCGACAACGCAGCAAGGTTCATTGGTATAGGGATGGAGATAGAAACACTAAGTTTTTTCATGCCCGTGCTTCGGAAAGGAAGAGAAAGAATACCATTTTGGGGCTTTGGAATGATGATGGGATTTGGTGTGAAAGCAAGGAAAGTATCACTGCCACTGCTATTTCTTACTTTAAGAAAATTTATACCACCTCTTCCCCCACTGGGATCAATGAAGTCATAAGTGCAATCCCTAGGCGTGTCACAGAAGAAATGAACATAGAGCTCACCAAAACTTTCACAAGTGAGGAAGTCTTGAAAGCTCTGCAGCAACTCCACCCCAACAAAGCACCCGGGCCAGATGGTATGTCCGCAATCATTTTTCATAATTATTGGGACATTGTAGGATCTAATATCATTAATATGGTCTTAAGTGTGCTGAACTCTAATCTGCCTATGACTGATATAAATAAGACTAACATTTCCCTCATCCCAAAAACCAATCAACCCACCAAAATGACTGAATTCCGTCCCATCAGCCTTTGCAACACTACCTATAAAATCATTTCAAAGGTCCTAGCCAATAGACTCAAAGCCATTCTTCCAAACATCATATCTGAGAACCAAAGTGCTTTTACCCCCGACCGCCTAATCACAGACAATGTCCTTGTAGCCTTCGAGTTCATGCATTATCTAAATCATAAAAGTGAAGGAAAAGAAAACTATATGTCTATTAAACTAGATATGAGCAAGGCATTTGATAGGGTAGAATGGAATTTTATTAAAGGTGTGATAGTAAAGTTGGGCTTTGTGGATAAATGGATTGACCTTGTTATGAATTGTGTCTCCTCTGTTTCTTACTCAGTGCTTATAAATGGAGAGGCTTGTGGAAACATTTCTCCTTCAAGGGGCATCAGGCAGGGAGACCTGCTCTCCCCTTGCCTTTTTCTCCTTTGTGCTGAGGGGTTTTCAGCCCTCATTCATGAAGCTGCCAGGAATCAACAAATAAATGGAATTTCCATTTGTAGAGGCTGCCCATTGATCACCCATCTCTTCTTTGCTGATGACAGCCTTTTGTTTTGCAAAGCAAAGGTTCAAGAATGTCACGCACTCGTAAGTATTCTCAACAAATATGAAGAGGCTTCGGGGCAGAAAATCAACACTGATAAATCTTCAGTTTTCTTTAGCCCAAACACCCCTCAAGACTTAAAGGAAAGCATTCTTGACATTCTTGGTCCTATGCAAGATTCTCGGCATAATAAATATCTGGGGCTGCCCTCATCATTGGGAAATCAAAAACACAAGTGTTTGCTGAAGTTAAGGATAGAGTAGCTAAAAAACTTGCTGGCTGGAAGGGTAAACTCCTTTCAATTGGTGGGAGGGAGATCCTTATCAAAGCGGTGGCTCAAGCGGTGCCTACATACACTATGAGTTGTTTTCAACTTCCTAAGACACTTTGCCATGATTTGGAAAGTATGATGTGGAGTTTTTGGTGGGGGCAAAAGGATAAGGAGAACAAAATTGCGTGGGTCAGTTGGAAGAGAATGTGTCGGTCCAAATTTCATGGTGGTATGGGCTTTCGAAACATACAAGCCTTCAACCTTGCCATGTTAGCTAAGCAAGGTCGGAGAATTCTCACTAACCCGGACTCCCTAGTGGCTCAAGTCTTCAAAGCAAAATACTTTCCTTACAATGATATTCTCAATTCCAAAAAAGGGAGCAACCCCTCATATGCTTGGCGAAGCATTCACAATAGTCTTGAGGTTATCAGAAGGGGCACAAGGTGGAGAGTGGGCAATGGACGTCGTATCCATATTTGGGAAGATAGATGGCTGCCTACGCCATCAACCCACAAGGTGTTTTCCCCCCAAGTAGCCTTTGAAGACTATCCCATGGTTTCTTCCCTCATAGACATTGACACTAAATGGTGGAAAATTGATGTGATTAGAGCCACCTTTTTGCCTCACGAAGCCAGCACCATTCTAAAAATCCCCGTAAGCTACAACCTACCCGAGGATAGCCTTATTTGGATAGGCAACAAAGGAGGAACATTTTCTGTCAAGAGTGCATACCACATTGCTATGGGTTTGGTGGATTCAAGTGAGGATGGAGAAAGTACCTCAAGCTGCTCAAGGACTTTACTGTGGAAACAGATTTGGCAGCAAAAAGTTCCTCCAAAACTCAAAATCTTTGCTTGGAGGACATGTGTTAATGGTCTTCCAACTATGCAAAATCTAAACCAAAGGGGAATTCATTGTTCTAGCTTCTGCCCATTATGTGATAAAGTCTTTGAAACCACTGTCCACGCACTCCTCCACTGTGATCATGCAAAAATGACTTGGGGTTTTTGGCACAACTGTCCAATTGATCTCTCTTATCCTTATTGTGACTTGGTGGATGTGGCTCTTGACTTCATTGCAAAAGGCTCTCCAAGTGATCTAGAACTTTTCTTTGTTGTTGCTTGGTCAGTTTGGTGGAATCGCAATCAAGCAATCCATGAGGATTCTGGTTCTCCTCCTCCTCAAGCTTGGGAAATGGCTTGCAAAGTTATAGCTGAATACAAGGCAGCCTGCTCCTTTCCGATTTTTGCTCAAGCCCCTCCTTTGACCATTTGGAAAGCTCCCCCCTTAGGCTTCTACAAAGTCAATACAGATGCAGCTGCATCTGATGATGAGAGAAATTCCTGCATTGGTGTGGTCATCCGTGGCTGCAAGGGTGAAATTCTGGCAGCTTCTTCCAAGGTCCTCCCAGCATGTTTTTCTGCTGAGATTTCAGAGGCTGTTGCTGTTCTAGAAGGTGTGCTTCTTGCAGTGAAAATGGAGGTTTCTCATGCTATTATTGAGTCCGATGCCTTGTCCATTATTCAAGCTATCAATGATGGGGTCTTTGGTGGTGAGATTGGTCACATTGTTCAGAATATTTGGGAAGTCTCTTCTTGTTTTAACTGGTGTTCCTTTCATCATCTGAAAAGGGAAGGTAACAGAGTTGCCCATGAACTTGCAAAAGCTGCTAGGATCACTGATAAGTCACAGGTCTGGGAAAGAGCTATTCCAAGTCCTGTTGAGCATATTGTTATTGAGGATTTTTGCTTGTAATGCTTTTGCTCTCTCTGTTGTCTTACAATTTCAGTTGAATGAAATTCAGTTGTTTCCTATCAAAAAAAAAAAAGTTAATGGTCATTTAATGAGCGTTGTTCGTCCATTCTATATTTGGACAAAGTAGGTCTCTAGACTCATCAGTAACCAAAACCCCTTTTCAATCTCAGATTCCCTTTAAACAAATGGAGTGTCTTCAAGATCAATAAATGTGTCAATTCATGTATTGATTTATTAGATTTTTTTTTTGGCTGAATGTATTGATTTATTAGATTTGTGTGATGTCCTTTTTGGAATCCACATATTAATATTTTTTTTCATATGCTTATCTCATAATTTTCAGTTGCAATTTATTTGATATATTGTGTTTATGTCAATTTTCCTTGGATACCTGTGGGTTTTCATGTAATCTTCACAAATGGTATTTTGTAAACTCATAACCCTACAATAAAAGGCTTGACGTTTGCACCCTTTGAAAAAAAACAAAAAAGTTCTCTAAGTAATATTGCACTGTCTCACACATGCATTTAAAATTTACCCAATAAACACCAGCACAATTAAATGCTCAAAAATTTCAAAAATTGAACATTTACACCAAATTTTGTGGAAGTTTGAGCGAAAGGATAATTTTTGTTATTAGAGGGACTTTAGGGTTGGCGGGCTGGTTTTATTGTTTTTGGTCGTTTGAGTTGATGGGTTTTATTTTAGTAAGTCTTGGGCTAAAAAACTCGTTTAAAATTTTTTATCTATACTAAATTTTAGTATAAGAATTTATTTTTTGTATTTTATTGACCACTTTTCTAAATACACACAAAAAATTACCTATTCTAAATTCAGTTTCGTTCAAATATAAATTTTACTTAACTTTTTTTAATTATTTCTTTCTTTTCGCACACTATAACTATTCACTTTCTTTTTTCATCTTCAATAAAATGCAAAATAAATAAATAAATAAATAAAAACAAAAACAAAAACAAAAAAAACATAAAAAAAAAAAACTGAAATGGACGAACTTCTGTGTATTTGCACAATAGTTTTTCTAAGAGTTTGGATTCTGACCCATGGTATTACCGTAAGAAGCCCACATGACTAATCCCACTCAGATACGAAGCATCTCATTGGTTCTAACTTCTAACAACAACCAACTTATCATGCAAAGGAAATCCACATGTATGTAATGTGACTCTCTCCTCGAATATTCTCGTGCATGTAAGGGAATAAGGGATTTTCTAGTTAATCACTATTTTTTTTTAACAACACCTGACCTGACAAATTTATGTGAACGTCATCGTGGATATCATTTTTTACCTTTCATTAATAATCTTTCAAATTAGGTAGGTCTGAAATTCTTTGTATCTATAACTTTCCCAACGGGAACATTTTGACATTTACACTAATTATTGTTACGATCATATAAATATCACATCTCTTAAAATCATGTTTTGAAATTAAAATTATGTGTTTTGAAAGACACCGTGTCTGCAAAATCGTGTTTCATAATTTCAATTATGTTTCATATACACAGTGTATAGCTATCAGCCTATCACTTATCGTAAGTTTATCTGGGACAGTTAGTCGAGTCATAAGCAGGTAAAAATACATGGCTAGGCCCCGTGGACGCCACAAACAATGAACAGCAGGCCATGCACATTCCACGTTGAAACCAGATGCATCCCCACAGTGACACGTTTTAAACAAAGAGAATTCAGACACCTGCAGGTGGTGGATTTGGACAACCCGATCAATAGAGTCAAAGTTGGAAATGAAGAAAGGAAGAGCAGAGACTCATGTCTCTCTCCTTCTCTTGCAAAGCGTCACGCAGCCCCTTCAAAAGCACTATTAACTAATTGCTGCGCGTAAGCCATGCACCAGTCATTCTCCCCACTTGCACCGTGGCCTTCCCATACGTGCCTCTCTTTCCTCCCTCCATCTGGTAACACATTCGCACGTACACATACACTCATACACAAGCATATTATATATATATATATAAATAAGGAATTAGTTTGTACCGTCAAGATCATGACGCATTGACAAAACTGAATACGTGCCATAATCTTAATAGGTTTAATACATAGAGCACTGGACCAATCTTTACCGGTTTATAAATACCATGCATAGGCATAGCACAACCTTATTGATAACCTTGAGCTAGTCTTTGTTTTTTCTCTATAAACGAAATGAAAACACAAGTTGAAGAAAGGTTCTCTGAGTTCTATGAGAAGTGGATATACCAACTTGAGGAACATGTCCAACAACTCATAAGGGTGTCTAAAGCGAAGCTCAGTGAACCAGAGGATTCAGAGCTACAAGCTTTGGTGTCAAGGGTTACAAGCCATTATAAGGAGTACTATACTGTGAAATGGGCTGGTGCTCATGAAGATGTGCTTGCTTTCTTCTGTCCAGTATGGTTGAGTCCTTTAGAGAACGCTTATTTATGGGTGACGGGTTGGAAGCCATCTATGGCTTTTCAAGTCATTGACTCTTTGAAAAAGTCTGTGGTGCCTTGTGCTAGTATGGTGGACATGTCTGAGACACAGGTGAAGAAGATTGAGGAGCTGAGGTTGAAAATAAGGTTGGAGGAAGTGAAAGTGGAGAGGGAAATGGAGAGGTTGCAGGTGGCTATGGCGGACCGGAAAATGGTCGAGTTGGCCCGGCTGGCGAGCCGGGTCGAGAACGGTGATGTGGTGGGTCAGGTGGATGGGTTGGTGGAGGTGGCATTGAAGGGATTACTGGGTGGATTGGAGAAGGTGATGAAAGCTGCAGATTGTGTGAGGCTGAAGACTTTGAAGGGTGTGTTGGAAGTGCTGAGGCCATTGCAGTGTGTGGACTTCTTGGCTGCAATTTGTATGCTTCAGATTCGGCGCAGGCAATGGGGGAAGATAAGAGATAGCCAGAAAGAGAATACAAGTGCTGAGATCGTCTAAAGTTCTTAGTAACAAACTCAGAATGGAAGAATATATCTCTTAAGAGTTTTTAAGGTAATTGCACTATAAAATTTTTAAAATCATATCCCTTTAATTTAAAATAGATGAATTAGATTTTATCACATCATCAATATTTAGAACAATATAAAAATAAAAATAAAAAAAAAACCCAAAAACAATATAAATTATTACTATTTTGGGTTTTTTTTTCTATTTATTTAAATTATTGATAATGTGGTAAAGTTCAATTTATTTGTTTATAAATTGATGGATAAGATTTTGAACATTATCGTGGACTTTAGCTTAAAAACTTTAGAGGGGATCCTACTACTGCTACTAGCTATGTTTATGATATACATACGTGTGTAAAGGGATCCTATTAGTTCGTTTGCTATATATATATATATATATATATATATATGTATGTTGGGGAAGGTTTTGTAATGTTATGTCGGTTTTGTAACTACCATAGTGTTTTTCAATGTTGAAAAAATAAATAAATGAAAAGCAACACAAGTCTCGTCGGAATTTGTTTGAAATTAGCACAATAATTCAGTTTCTTTTTTTCTCCTTTCCCCTTAAATAATTAACTTTTGTTTTCTCTTACAGTGAGAACCTAGGTTCTAATTCTTCCGTTATTGTTGTAATTATGGTTTTAAAAATTGACCAAATCATTGGTTTGTATCGAAGTAACCTAAAACTAATCGCCAATGTTCTTATTAAAACTAATAAGATTAGAAAATTCAAATTTTTATTTTGGGAACCGGTTGAATCATGTTCAAACCGGAGATGGGTTTTGTCATTTAGATCTCGAATTCTTCCATTAGAAAATTTCGTTAAAACATAGTCCAATCTTGATCATCATCGTTGAAAGTCAAAGTCAAAGCCATCGCTATTGTTTTCACACTTTGATTCTTAGTTACGGTGGTCTAGCTAACTCCATCGTCGATCCTGTCTTTTTCATTTTCAGGGTTTAATTTGTCTTAGAAAAGAGAAACTAGAGGGCATAGAGAAACAATCTTAATTACCTACCAAGAGCTTTGTAGTTTTTTTTTTTTTTTTTTTTTTTTTTTTCATATTCAAAATAAGCAATATTTGAATCATATTTGAACTATGTAGTTAAATTGGTACAACTTAATATTTCCAACAGAGACATTGATAATTTAGATTAGTAAAGTTATCTTAAAACTTTAGAGTGATCCTACTTCTATGTATAGTGTGTGTGCACTTGTGAAAACACACATTTTTATGTTGGGAGAGGTTTTGTAAATGTCACGTTGATTTTGATACTACCATTATGTTTTATACAATGTTTAACAAATTTAAAAATCTACCATAATGTTTTGTACAATGTTGAACAAATTAAAAATTCATAAGGATTTCTTTGAAATTACCATGATAATTCAAGATAATTACATAACTTCCTTTCCCTTTTTTCCCCTCTAAAATTATTAAATTAGACATGCAAAAAATCTTATAAATCAGTGGTATTAATTGTTTTTTTTTTTCTTGTAGGGAGAACCAAAGTTCCAATCTTCCTTCTCCTATTGTTGTAACCATGGTTTTAAAAACATATCAAAATGACCGATCAAACCAATTGTAAATTAAAAAAAAAAAAAAACCACTAGTCTGATTTGGAAAAATAATAAAATTAGAACAATTCGATTTTTGTTGGGAACCACTTGAATTGTGGTCAAACAAAAGACATGTTTTCATATTGGATCTCAAATTCTTCTCTGGAAATTTTCTCTAAAAAATATCACACAATCAACCTTGATCGTCATCGTTGGAAGCCAAAGCCATCACTACCATTCTTAAACTCCAATTCCTGCCACTGTCAGTTCCACCATTAATCTTACCGTTTAGGTTTTGGGGGGCAGGGGTAGGGGTTAATCTATTTTGAAGAAGAGATACTAGGAGGGGGTAGACAAACAGGGAGTGTGGGAGAGTGAATGAAAGCAAATAGACAAAAAGAGGTATTTTATTTGGGAAAATTCTGTCGACACCAAAAGTTGCATCTATTTTTCACACCCTCCCTTGTGTTTTCGTGTTATGATGAGCCTTGTTGAGCACTATCTCAAATATTTTGTGAGTGAGATGTGAAAATTTTGGTAATTTTTTCTGTCTGTATTAAGAATGTTTTATTTGGGGTTAGAGGCTCTGACTGATACATGAGGGAGAGGGAAATAACTAAGATGCCTTCAGATTTGTAAAAGAGCTAAATCATCACCGTGAAATATAGAATATCCCGATCCAAGTGAAATAAAAATTTAAGAAATCTCCATATGCTAGCAAAAATCATAAACAAGACTACAACTACCATTACCCTGAACAGAAGAGCAGGTGACGAGTTTGAGTGATGAAGAGGAGGAGCCTTTAAAAATAAAGAAACGACATTAATGCCTGTCAAAATGTTGCCCTGTAACCTCAGGCTTGGTATCATACTGGTACTTATTTCAAGAAAATCAGGGTCTTTCGGGGTTTACATAAAGCACCTAGTAGCATCAGCACCATGACCACCAGCAACAGCATGCTTTTCTGAAGCATCTCCATCTGCATATCAACATTTTGAAAACTTTCACAATTCATGCATATATGTCATCTGAATTTCACATTAGGTACACACTTCTTTCCTCTGTAGCAACTGCTTTTAATTCGTGGTCTCCTGCTGTGTAGCTCCGACATCAGGATGCACGTAAGTGGCTGCACTTGAGGTTTACACAGCAAACACATTCTTCTTGGAGCAGTGCCCTGTGCCACCTATGTAACAGAGTTCTCCATGCATGGTTGGTTTTGCCGTTGGAGATGCCTTATCCTGATTCCAGTTCTAACCTCACCACTTGCAACTGCGCTCAAATGATTGCTTGATTCCTTGAGACTACAATCATAGATTTCTTCAGCAGCACCACCAGAAGAGACAGGGTTCTGCAAAGAAGCCTTTCTGTCAATGATCTTTTCAGACTGCAGAGAACCTTGAAACTGCAGTACACCAGCACAATGCATTGTTAGCTATATAAAGACCAGTTAAATAAAGATAAGACAAAAATAAACCATGTCAAATGAATTCAAATGTATATGGAGAGGACCGTAGAAACTCACAGCATTCCAGCCACAATTTGACACCGCTCAAATTATGGTAGCAAAACTTCCAAGTCCAATTAATAAACAGTATCTTGAGAGCTTCCACTTGCCCGTGTATTGATCACCTCAGTATCTGACCCACTGCACGATCCATTGTCCTCAAAAGGTACCACCTTCTTCAAGGTTTGACAGACTTCATAAGCCAGATTCTTTTGATTGCATATGAGCACTCATCTGGTTGCATAGAATTGAATTCAGGAACTCAGACATCTCATCTGGTTCCTTAGAACCATACTGGAGATGACTGCAAGGTAATAAACGTTAGAAGATCGCTCTGGACTTGATTCTCCAAACCTTCCCAGTGGCCTTCCACTACCCAGCAGTCATTGCCCAGTTCAATCAATATCCATTCGGGTACTTCAATCCTGCAGACATAAAAAGAACCACTTGGGATCCTTTGTCTCTATCGCAGATAAATCTACAGCCAAAGAAATTGATCACCAAATTCAAAACAAGAAAGTCAAATGTGAATATTACATATACCTCCTAAAAGATTAAATAACAACATCATTTCTGTTATATAGCACTTTAATCTACCAAAAAAATTACAAATTAAATCTCATAAACAAAGTTATTGAAAGGGGAAAAACACTAAATACCAAATTCAACTTACACATTAACCAAGTTTAAACAATAATAGATACATAAAAACCAAATTTACAGAATTCAAATAGGCAGATGAAATAATTGCTCAATAATTTACTAATTTTGATTTCCACCACGAATTTAACATACCAAATTACTACCAAAAAAAAAAGAAGAAAAGAGAGGAATTCAAACAAAAATTCTAACGTAGTAAGACAATAGGCTTCACCAACCAAAATCTAGAAAGATAATTTGCAACAACAAATATCTAAAAAAATCGAACCAAACAAGACACAAAGTTCTACCAACCCAATTCAAATATACAAAACTTAGCAAGAAAAATATTTAAAAAATAAAAAATAAATTGAACTTGGGCTTGGGATCATAACAGTAAAGTATTAAGAATAAGTAATAATGCCAGGCAAATGCCAGGGCTCATATTTACACATCAATTTCATGATTAACCAAAACCTCCTTTTCATTCCCATTGATCTTCAGCCAAACCATAAGTAATAATCGATCAGCTCCTCATCCGTTGGGCTGAATCTGAACCCCAGTGGCAGAGAATTCAACAACAGTGCAGCCATGACACACACACACACAAACGGGGAGAGAGAGAGAGAGAGAGAGACGCTTTTTGATAAAACCCTAAACAAATAAAGAAAAGAAAAGAGGGATTAGGGAATCAGAGGGATTCTCGTTAAAATTCAATTCGGAGATTTTGATGTTGGCCTATTTGTTTTCTAATAAGATAACAGAGAAAGTGAAACAGCGAGGGAGATAAGTTGGAAACTTGCTCATATATTTATAGGCTATAGCATACACCGTGTTTTAAATTCCATGTATATACCGAGTGGAGGTGTTTTAGCCTCGTATTTAATCTGTACTTACAGTATTGCCAAGTAGTAAAGTAGGGTGGTGGAGGCAAATGGTGATATCGTCGGAAGTCAATAAAGTGGTTAATGGAGGAACATGATGGTTTCAAAATTCAAATAATGTTGTAGGGATGCTGAAATAACTTGTAATAACCACTTGTGTTCTCTGACATGTGGAAGTCAGAACATATTTCATCTTCTATGACTAAACAGCACAAATAGAAAAAACAACTAGAGAATATACCAAAGCACACAAGGGATTCCAACTTTAAGAAGTGATCTTTGTAATTCTTAAAAAGAAACATCTCTAAAGAATATTATCTATGGAAGAGTATTTATCAAAAAATATATATAATCTATGGAAGAGCACACAACTGTCAACTAATTAACCTGCCAACGTACCCAAGAGATTCAAAATAAACAAAAATTTACAATGGCAGTGCTTCATAATTTTTGGCATACAAGAACAAACATAGCCTTGATTCCACAAATAAATTCTCTACATCCATTTAAGCAGAATTAAAATGGTTCATCTTATTTTTTTTAAGTTCAACTCTTTCAAGTAGCTGAAGCAAAGCCTGGCCTTGCACAAAATTTGCATGCACTCAACCTTAGCTTTAAACTAGAACTCTTAGACATGGTCTAAGTAACTGAACTCTGAACTATAGCAATCAGTCAATGCTGACATCTCTTTGTTTTGATCATTTACTTTTATGGACAGGCATATGAAGATCTGAAAATGGCACAAGGTATAACCGTACTTTGAAACATTTAAGCATTAAAGTAAATCCTCTAGAAGAGAGAAAATTGCAGATACAGTTGCACGGATTGTAAAGTATGCTGCCCTCTTTACTGAAACAGAGCTACCAGCCACCAACAGCATGCTTTACCTATGTACTTTTGGGGGACGGGGTATTGGCTTTACCAAGCACACAGATAAATAATAAACCTTAAAATTCTTCTAATACAGAATACAATAGAACCATCCAGAACAGAAATTGCACTGCTGAAAATTTGACATCGATACAAAATTTTTAAGCAATCCCCTCCATTTGGTTTGAGTAAAATTTTCAAATATATATATTAGCACAAACGTTTGGACAATTGAAATCATCAAAGTCCAATTTAACTATCTCAAGACATTTCAAGTCTTAGGCAGATAAACAAAATTCAGCAAAATATCCACCACTTCGAAGTAGATTTGTAAAGAGTTTTTTTATCTTGTGCTTATAATGCAAAGAATTTCAAGTTGCAGTGTGTTCTTTAATGAATGATAGGCATACATTCATTTTCGATCAACCTATCCATGCCACAGAACACGGACTCTGAGAAAAATTAATCATTTACAAAGCTATACAATTCAGTTAGGCTAAAGTATTGTCGATAAGCTCTCTATAATGTTACTTCAGTCCAACTATCTTTCAGCTACATTCTAAATTTTTACTCATTGCATTCAATGGCAATGGTATCACCCTGTACAAAAGTCATATCAAAGTCTATATAATGTATTGACGTATGAGCACAACTTCAACCATGACATAACTGAGATGCATGGACAGTCAAGTGCAAGTCACACTTCAGATACAAAACCAGGGCCATTTTCGTTACCCAGTGAGAGCAAAGAAAGCAGCCATTTGCTATAAGATGGAACCAATTTAAAAGGAGCATCTAAGATCCAACACGAGTCCACCGAAAGAGCTTTCTGGCTTGGGTTTTCTTTCCCCCACAAACCAATTTTCCAATAAAAGTTAATTGAGACAACCTATTTTCAACAAGCTAAAACAGGATGGCTTCTTCTTTTGTCCTCATCATTGTATTTCCTTCCCCAGGTAGAGTTTGCTTAACCTCATGAACAAAATACAGCTTGTATGATTACAACTAAGTCACAGTACCTTGAATATAATTGTGACAGGAATACAGAATTGTAATCTTTTTGTTCTTTTTTCTTTTTTTTGATGAAAAACTCTAGACTGTACATACCCGGACACATGTACCATGCCCACATCACCCAGATCAGGTAAATCGCTGGCTTCGCCAATGGGACGTGGCCCCTAGAAATTGTTTGCACCCAAGGTGATTTAAACAAT